>NW_011887772.1:245975-414822 GCF_000806365.1 Fopius arisanus | reverse complement strand
TTTTTTTTGTTTCAAAAGAAAAATTTTCCGAAAACTTTTCCAGAAATGTTTTAAAAATAAAAAAAAATATTCGGATTACAATTTTTTTTTACCCAGATAATGCATTTTCCCTCGAAATAAAACAGCGCTAATTTATTTGGATTTCATTGAAGTTCCAGGTAAATTTTGAAGGGTGAATAAATCATACGGACGTAATAAACTTATTCGATATAAATATTTGCAGAAAGTTTGATCGTCTATTTTATCTGAAATAGCACAGCTGACAAAGAATCACGAGTGGCGACACTAGATCCGTGAATTCTCCAATTTCACATGTTTCTCATATCCAAGTTTATAAGGACGAGAATTATCTTGCAAACGTCAGGCACGGGTAAGAGGCGGCTTTAAACGAAAATGTAGACTGCCATGTCTTTCCCCAGGCTGGTTATATCCAAGTCTCATACCAGGATATATCACAAAATCCTCTTTCACTTTGTCTCATTTTCTGTTCTGTCTATTTTCCCCATAACGTCCATTCTCAACCGAATTTATCTCCATTCCTCGAGAGAAACACCCGGTGGATATTATAATACGTCCCCCCCCTCCCCTGAATATTTTTCCACTCTTCGAAAAATGGAACTCCTCCACATCCGCTAATTAAACATGAATTCATTAATCCCAGGAGTTATTCATGACGGATTATCACTCATGAAAATCGGATGAAAAAAACTTTCAATGCGTCGAGAATTTCCAACTGAAAACGGAATAATAAAAATGTCTGTAAGATCGTTTAATCTCATAATATTCTCTCTGCAAATCCTTAATCCTCGAAATTCCACCGAAATACAGTGGATCGTATTGGAACCGACTGTGCATAGACTCCAGCAGAAAACGCATGAAAGAAAAAAATATTCACCTGGATTTACCCTGACGTCTTTTTTTCCTGGAAAAGTTACAATGGTCTTGAGCAATTCAGTGAAATAGAAAAGAGTAGAAGATAGCTCTTGTTCTACATCCAATTCCCGACATTCCGCAATATTAAATCTATCGCGTGACGGCAGAAGGCGACGAAAAAAAAAAAAAAAGCCATCCACCTTGTTCATATTTTCAGATTGTTTCCCAAATATTCCACAGCTGCAGGTGTGACTATGCATCAACGTCAACGTGACGCACATGCGTCATTTTGTGCTGCTTTTTTTTTATTATTCTTCTATTCTTTTTATGCTGACCACGTATTTTCATTCCATATTTTTTTATTTCAGGCACCACCAGCTCTGGGAATTTACGCACATCCATGTGTATACAGATGCCGTGGGTTCAATCAAAGCTGGATTAGAATACTATTCCGATTTCGATTTCGATCCTTTGGAATGAAGGATTCGAAGAGAAGAATCCAACTCTATACGAACCAATCGGCAATTTCAGGTATTTATCGATTATCGATGTTTTTATCTCGTTAAACAAGGACGGTTAATATTTTTATTGTTTATGTGGAGTATTGATTGTGAATTATTTGTCCAGGGGACGTCGCACATCTCGGCCCTCGGGATATCCATAAAAAGTCAGCTGCACGAAAACAAACTGCCCCAAAAAACAATACCCCAAAATACCCAAATCAATAACAATGTATCAATGAAACAGGGCAATAAAGTTACGTACGAGATGGCCGTATATCTCGACTTGAGAGGGGTGGGCAACCACCTGGCACGGTCTTTTCCGTACACTGAAAAGACGTCTCGGGCGATATAAAATCGAACTTGCCGTGGTCGCAGCTTATCGCCCGACAGATAATCGATCAGGCGAACCGAACGCTCGAAAAAAAAAAAAAACGCCAACATTGTACCAAAAAAAAGGAGATGAGAAAAAAAAAATGAAACAGCTCAGCTCCCAACACGAGTTCCTCACTGTACGATGCAATTTAGCGATGACGTAACAATCCGTCATTGAGGGATCGTTCGATTTAGCTGGACGCGACCACCAGAAAAGCCACCGACTTTTTATTTATTTATTTTTTTTTTCAGGACAATAAAATAAAATAGATCAACCATAAATTCAGTTCTGCCGACCACGTGGACAAACTTTCGCTGTGGAAATTCAATTCTGGGATACGTGAGCCGTGAAAATTACCAAGAGAATCTGCAAAAGTGTAATATCCACGAGATATTTCATACACGGAGAATGTAATGCTTCCGGAACTAGTTGCAAGAAGTCATCCCATCCCCAGCTGTTGCATTATTAACAGCCGACGAGATCAATACCTCAGTGATACCATATTAATAATATTAATGTTAAGTTTGCAGTGGGGAATATGCGAGACAAATGGCACTGGTAGCACTTCCATCAGCGATCCAGGATTATCCAATATTACCATTGGCAAGAAGCAGAGAACCATTCAATATTTGATGTCCAGGTGGAGTGAGCCCCGATAATGCCACCATACCTAATGAATACCACCCGAAATTTCACCAACAATTTATCCTTCTTCATGTAGAAAATAACGCGGCACATTAGTCGGGTCTATCATCATCGTAATAAAGGGCCCCGAGGGTGTCATCTAGACCTCCTCCTCGGATTTTCACTGATCGGCTGCCTGAGTTTCACGCAAGCCCTTCAAGTCCATCAGAACTGGGCTAATTGATTGCCAAGTTACCAGCATATTCCCCAGATGAAACGCTCAGATAACGTACGCTGGTATTAATTTGTGATCAGCGGTGGAGTCCGCAAGGTGACACGATACCATCGGGAGCCAACAAAACTGGGAGAAAAGGACGTGAACTTCTAGGTACAGGTGATGTAGTGGTGGTGGTGACTGCCTCCAGCATAGACATTTTACTCCTGGATGACGCATGGTCCTCGCTAATATGACATTTGAAATATGGCGCAACTCGCGACGCCACTGGGCGAGATGGAGGGTGAGATGAAAACCCGTTGGGCAACCACCGGGGAAAAGGGTGAAGAGGAATCCTAACGGGCGTCAACACGTACCTTCAAGTCGCTGGTCTGGAAAAATTGGGGGAATTATGGAATTTTCCAGCAGCTCCTCACCCGAAATTTCCATTCACAAATATCAAGTCCAAGTGCTTGAGCTGATTCAAAATCAGGTACAGCCCAATGCAACACGTGAACACGTGGAAAATGAATGATCAGCTTGATAATCATCTCCAGGAGATGACGATGATGTCGGTAGTTGTATGGCAACTGTCAATTCTCATTACCCAAATTGAAAATTTATATAATCCCTATTCGGAAGGCCCCGCGGGAATGAAAATCATCTCTCGCGTTATAGTGTTGCGCCACATATTCGCGTTAAAGTCGAGATAGCGATGGAGGGGAGAATGGTTTCGATCCGATTATCCAACGGTGGTCGACTTACTTCCGTCATACTGGGATTATCGTTCGAATCCCTGCGGCACTTCTAATATCCGTATAATCTCATTCCACGCATCCCCAACGTCCGGAGCCGCTACCCAACGATCCTCCAAACATGTACCTATCCCACATATGACAAATTCTATCCCTCGCGTTTCAGAATGGAACAAAGTACCTAGAGAGGATTACAGTTTAGTTTCGCTGGGTGGACCGCCATCGGTTGAAAATATATTCGCAAGTTTGAAGGGATATTCCAACAATTTCAACAATTGCGTTATCCATTCGTACCTAGATATCAAAAACAATCTGGCTCGAGTGAGCTATCACTCCAAATCCAGTTGCACATTCAAATTGGTTATTTCCGTATTGACTTCCCTCATTCTTCTTTTAATAGAACCCTCTGGAGGTACAGCACTCGATCCTTCACGTACCAAATGAAATACACCCGTTCATCTCACAATAGGGTCACGATTTTCACGTTCCTCTTGACTCGTTTATTTTTCAGAGCCATCCTCAGCCTCCAGTATCCATCGAGGTTTAGGTATTCTCGTTGCAGACACGTCGACTCGAGGCAGTTTAGCGACTCCAGCGTCTTGTACCATCCCTCCTCATCCTATCAGATTTCAATGTTGTACGTTTACGTGCCTCAAATCAAAAACATGAAAAGTTATTTCCACACGTGGCCACCACTTTACCGAGTCACTTGTGCCCTACCCTTATCTCCATTCTTTTTTTTTTACTAACGGATACAATTGGCTCTTCGTTCATGTATGACCATTCTTCTCTCCCTTTCGTGCTTCATGTTTTTTTCCGAGGTGTAAACGTGGCCACAGCCATTTTTTAGGTTTACACAGCGGGTGATGGCCACACATGCCATCTTTATATATATATTTATTTTCCAAAGGCCATAGTAAACTCTTTTGCAGTTTAGAGGAGGCATCCGAGTGCGAAGGCCTGAAAATGGGGGAGAGTCGTGTATGTTCTGTCAAGCTGTCGCTGAAAGGGAGCCTGCCTGCCAACTTATGGGACACGTAGAATGCCAGGCCAGAATATTGCAGCTTCTCTTCTACCCCCGTCAGTCTTTCTACGAGTGTTCACATTCAACTTGTTTTATCGTTTTTATTTCATCCTCTTCCAGTGTCTTTCGGCAGTGGTCTATATCATTCGGTTGAGCTTTCTCGCCATTCCCCTGGCTCGTGTCTCTCACCCAAACTCCAAATCTTATTTCAATTTTAACGCTGTCCCACCGGGGGACTGACGTCTCACATATTATGGAATATTGAAAAATTTTCACACTTGGGTTTATGATGAAATGAATTTCGACGGAAGGTGTGCTGCACGATACACTTGCTGTGACCATGTTATTGGAAAAATTCTCCAGTATTTTTTGGCACCCATCGTTATTGTCCCAAGAAAATTATCCACGGATCATTTATTCAAGCTCATGAGCAATACTTTCTTTCAATTAGTGTTTCCTTGATGGTCATCTGTCGCGCTGATTGTCACGCCTAATCGTCACTCCAAAGTAATCCGAATTAATCTCTGCCATCCGTTGGTTACAAATGTTGAAACCATGTCGGTTGATGGAACATTAAAAAATTATTTTTATGATCTGTAATATCTGAAAATATCTTTGGGATCAGAAATATTAATTCGATTACAGAACACTCACAGAATTCACGCTTGAAATATCTCGTTCACCCGTACCAATCAACTCCTCAATCAATTTAATTCCACCATATTCCATCATCTCCAACTGAATGCACTCTCCATTTTATAATCACCTCATTCTGTTTCACATCATTCATAATTCACGGATTGAAAATGACTCCTGTAGAATTCATGAGCATCGATAACGCATGTCCATGGCTAATAATAAACAAGAACAAATGGAGAGCCCGAGGTTCGCTGCAGCTGCTGAGTACCTCAGAACCATCAATGATTCCACGTCATCACGGAGAATCCCTCGGGGCCATTCATATCCTACATGTCTCATGCTCATCCGGACGGGTGGATTCAATGATTCGATTTTTGTCCGAAGTGTGGACAATTAGAATCCAGAAGAGATCATTCAGGTCTGTCATCACCAACATGAGGTATATAAATAAAAATATCTAAATTGAAGTCAATCAAGTTGATATTCGTCAGGAGTTAAAACCGGATTGGGTCAGGCAGAGTAATTCGGTAGATAAGTTATCGATACTCTAACCTTCTGCTGGTATAGTCAAAATCGGAGAGCTTAATACCGATAACTGATCATCCGAGAATCGGCTACTGATACACCTCATCCTCTTTTATTTCCGTGTGAAGGCAATTTCTTGAAAATTTTTTTGAAAATTTCACCAATTGCGCAATAATGAAAATTCCCGGAAAAAGTGAAGAGTTCTGAGTGTAATAAGGGCGAATTAACCCTCATGGAGTGATTTAAAAATTTTTCGACACTTTAAAAAATTGATTTTTGAAAAAACGTCAGGCAGAGTAATTTGGTAGATAAGTTATTCTTTGACCTTCTGCTGGTATAGGATAAACCGGAGAGCTTATCTCTGTTTTCTCTCCTTAACAAGTGATGATAATCAAATATTAACCAGACAATTTCAGCCTGATCTTATTATTAATAAAAAGAATGGGAAATTGATAGAAAAAGGCATTTTTCAACAGACAAAATAGAAAAGTTCGGTTTAAGAATGCCTGAAGATTGATTAATAAATGTTTAAATAATTCGCAAAATGGGAATTTTAATAATTTTAAGAGTAAAAAAAAATCAAATGAATTTTCAGAGACAAGTCCCTGAGATATCCGTGTAAATAGAACGAGATATGATCAATGTTTCATTCGAAAAGCCTCATTTGTCGTCGTTGTTTTCCCAAGTCCCCTCTCGGAAGCACCCCGTTACGAATGACCCTCGTAATTTATCGCTCGGCCCTCACCCAAATGTCTCGCACACTCGAATGAATGTATGGTGCCCTGTAATTAAACATGAAAACAAAAAGGCTACAATTTTTCACAATGACATAATAAAACAAGACGACAAAGAGAATTGAATGCATCCGGGTAATTCTCACGCATCGTAACTATTTCTTTTCATTCCATTTGACGGATGAAAATAGAATACAATGCAAGTGTAAATATTCGGGTTGGCATTGTCAAACATTTGTCCCCCCCTCCCCCTTTTTTTTTTACCCATAAAACTGGAAAACTATTAAATTGTCACCGCGAATTTTCTGAGACGGAAAAAATATTTTGATAGAGTATCGCGGAGTAGTTTTTCCAGCTGAATAAATCATCCACCTGTTTGGACTGGACTCGATTGAGCAATATTCACTTCGGCATCACAGCTCGGTGGTGCACCAATTACATCCGCGAATTTAGTATCACACTTGCACGTCGACACACTCATGAGGTCAACCACGAATGTAAATTGCTTGCATAATTCAGATGCAACTTAACTCGCGGGCGTACATGGAACTATCAACGGGATTAACGATTACTCTACGAGGCTCTCAAATGAAAAGAGGGGTTGTGTATGTGGCTCGTTTGTTTCGAGGTGTTCAACCGTTGAAAACCCAAGCTTTCTAAATATTTACTGTTTACGAAAATTTTAACTACAAGTTTTCCCATCCATTTCACTGGAGTTTACCACTCTTATTTAGTTCAGCTCCTGTGGGCTTTATCTCCAATTTTTTCTAACACATAAAAAATCTGTTTAAATAAATAAATGCATTGAGCAATTGTAATTAACACGATCGAGGGCATAATTCAGGGAAAATCTGCATGAGTTATATCAACTCAGCAATTTTGTCATCCTCCATTCATCAGAGACATTCAATTTTTGAGGTGAAACTTCATTTCACAATTCACCGTGTCAGGTATTTAATCGTGAATTTAGCGATCACTTAGAATATCGCCAAAGTGACGGCATGAATCATAACTCCATTCTCAGGAATAATTCATCAGCAAACAGTGCCGGGGATATGTCTCTGAAATTCATATGTGACACCGGTGGAAGGAACCGATTGAATTCATAAATTTTACCAGTGATGCCTGGAGGAAAGGAAACCTCCACCTGTCAATAATACCCACTCCATCCAGTATGCGCTCTCAGCACATGAAGTGCACTCCGTTTAAATCATCTCGTTGTCAACTGTTGAGAGATTTTATTAAATAACCATTCCACTTGTTGGGAAACAATTCATTTGAGTGGAGTCGGTGAATATTACGAATGAAAAAACTTCTCTGGAGATGAAGACAGTAGTGTATGGATCAATTGATGTAATTGAAAATCAGATGGAGCGAGATAATGAATGTCAGGGTGAATAGAAAAAAAAAAGAGGGACGAATATTCATAATCCACCTGAACGATTATTTTTTTTTACAACGCCAGACTGGCATTCCCTTGGCATGCAATCAACTTGTTCATTACTTCGCAATCTCAGACGTACAAGCATTTATTCCCATTCTATTTCTTTCGTTATGATTATTGTTATTACGTGAGTGCTGAGTACCTCGGAGTGATAAAAAAAAAACTGTCATAATCCATCATCCGGGGAGACTCGGGGAACTACTTGGTCTCAAATGGAGTGAATGCGTGGGCACTTTCTTCATTTCGGAGAAATTCAAGTGACTTTGCACATTTATCGGCACAATACTCCGTAATGACTCGATCATTCACTCGATTGTATGAATTTCATCCAGCGAAAATTCACACGGGGTACCAACACCTCATTCCTGGAGGTGAATCTACCATGATCAGGTAGATGTGAACTAGTTACGTCTTCTCCTTGGAGACATCAATTGTCTTACTAATCCTCAGAGGCGATGACAGTGAAGGGAAAATATCTAATTGAAGTGAATCTCAAGTCTGTTTGGTTGATCGCACCTAGAGTTTCTGTTGGCAATGCACAGTTGAGAAGGAACTGCTTTACACTTTGCTTGACCTCGTTCCTTGGAAACTCGTTCCAACCGGGGGGATCATGCCCGCTTAAGTGATTTTCAGAAGGCGACGTCAAGGCTTGAACTTCGAGCCAACTCTGAGCCCATCGGGGGTGGCTTGGGTTTTACAGTCATGATGGTCTTTATTTCGTGATCAGTTGAAAGAGCAAACTTCTTCATTCCATTTCAGAGGGATTTTGGCTTGATGATGCAGTTGTTCTAGGTACTGGCAACACATTCAGCACTGGTGAACGATTCAACCATACATCCCCGAGGTAGCTTGACCCCTGGAAGCAACCACTGTTAAAATTCCATCGTGTCCAAGTGACAGCAAACACTGATGACACCATGGCAAAGCCTTGATTATGGACGCGAATGGACCCACTGGACTTTTACGTTATAAAAGAGAAACCCCGGAATACATAAGGGCGTGGAGTCACAACGAGCTAGAGTCCGGGGAGATTGAAGGGACTCCCGAGTGAGCTGTTTGCAGTTGCTTCCACAAGCCCCCTCACTTTGCATTAATCTGCATACGTGAGGAAAAGTTTAAAATTCAGTCATTCAACTACCCTCTCACTTTTTCAGACCCTTCCTCTCACCATCCCTACCACCACCACCAAAAAACAACCGGCAAACTAACGTCAACGACGATGAAAATGCGTCATTCAAACATGAGATGCATAAAGTTATTCTCTCCTCATATATCCCTTTCTCCTGTTAAACATTTTATTTTTTTTTACTAGCTTTTCTCTCAACTTCATCCGCAAAGCAAGAGTCATCATAAAACATATTTACAAGCCAGCGAAACTTATATTTCCACTTATGTACAAACATATGTATGAGCAATACATGCATGTTTGTATAAGCTCGGCAAACTCTTTGCACGCTCTTTCCGTAGAATAGAAAAACAGAAACTCATTTTCTCTCCGCGATTCTCTCGTTTTTTCCTCCTAGTGGAGTAACTTCCCAACTTCGCTTGCCAACTCGTTATACAATGGTGGAAGAGAAGGGATAGAAGTTGAAGAGAGATAGAGACGATGGAGCCAGTTTTCAAATCGGTAGCGTTGAAAATAATATTGTGCTGGTGGTGGTGCGGGGTGGTGATGGGGTTGGTTGAAAGTGAGGTGGAATACTGAATTGAGAGTTGAATTTTTACAGGGGTGAGGAAGGGCTCGCCCGATGCACCAGAGAATGCCAATTCTCCGAATTTTTTACGTTATGAATTTCAAAGTGTATATGCTGGCCAATCTCGCATGTCTCGGAGAATTCCATTATACATTAAAAGCGATATCTTTAGGATCGAAACTTTCTTCGGAGTTGGGGGAAAACTTTTTCCGAGTGTTTATTTACTCTCGGGTTTATTCTGACAATTCTCAGTATTTTCAGAATGATTATTGACGAAATTCAAGCGTATGACTTCTGCATGACCTCAAAAAAAAAACTTTTTGTAATCCAAATAGAGACAGGAGGGCCCGATGAGGCCCTAGTGGGCTCAACCAGGTTTTACTGACCCTGATTAAAGCCTGATTCAAACTTTTTTCACTATTTTAACCAGAATAAACATTCCGCGAGACGAAATCGAGCTTTCGATATCTCAATTATTCCAAGAATATCTCCCCTGGATTGTCAGTGGGCGAATGCATTTCAGTTACGCGATACCAGTGTTGGAGGCAAGGAAATGTTAGGAGAATGAGAGAACCAGGGGATGGTGGGTGGAACGCAATGGAGGCGAGTGATTTATGACATCGCAAACTACCACCAAAGCTTTACCACCGAACGCATTACGTTCCTCAACAGCCCCGAGGCGACTCGATGACGATAACCCAAGAAGACTAGGACACTTGGGTACTGTGTATTCCATTTCCCATCCTGACAAGTCGAGAATTTTAATATTATGGGGAGTTTACTGTCCCGAAAATTACCATGCGTTAAATCACCGTACCTTAAAACATACCAATACAATAAAATGTGAAATCCTTTCAATACCATCGGTTATCCTCCATAAATATTATCATTCATATCAATATTAATATTCACTGGTGTATCGTGGAATAATAAAAATTTAACAACATCCCTGAATCAGCTTCCGCAAGATCGACTCAGAATCTAATCACTCTGAAGCTTCTCGGAATAGCAAGCGTGCCAGGAGTAGAAAGTGTGTCCCTCAATTTGCACTTAAGACTGGAAACACCCGAGACCCCCAGGTGAAATAACTCCCTTCAGGGAATGCACTCACCCGTCGTTCAACTCGATTCAAAGGAAATGGGTGGAGGGGGTAGAGGGAGGGGGTGGGGCATAAATAATTTTCAATCCATCTTCGCATCGTCAACTCATCTCTATTTTCCGCACGATGTAAACTATTTTACGCCAGATAACCAGAGAACGTGGAGATAGTTGAACCGAGTGAAAACAACCAAAAACAAATTTTTTAACTCAATTGCATCATCATTCACCATTTACGCGACAATTTTTTTCTCATTTTACCTCATTACCCGTGATGTGGTGAGTACTTTGTACCGACTTGGATCAATTAAATTCCAATCCCGTTTTTTCCTGTGGTATTCAATTATTAAACCATTGGAGGAAGTTAAACGATAATGAGTATTTGAACGGCTTATTGAACCATCACTAAGCCAGGGGCTGACTCCGCTGGTGTCTGATTCGGCGCATATAGAAGGCATCCGCCATTGCTATTGAGTTTTCTTTTTCCCCTGTTAAAACCCCTACATCTCCCCTAGCGTTAAGCCACGGGTGGTTCTTGCGGACAAAGTGGGAGAATTGCCTGAAGCCGCTAAATTATGAGCTCAATTCTACATCCTACGATTTCCCTTACTTATCACGACAATAAAGTTAGTTATGCGAAAATTCTACTCCGTATACACGAAATTCAGAGGTTCCACCTGTAAAATTTAAACAATCTCCCTCCAATTATATCATGATATACTGACAAAGTAACGAAGTAATTAGAACGGGTTATTGGCATATTGATTTCCCAGGCTTTTACAAATTCCGGGTTATTATAAAAATGGTAACACAAAGGGGACATTATCAATCATGATGATAAAGCACGGCTTGACGTTCAATGGAGATGAACTAATAATCTGGGGAATTTTTTTTTTTACCTTGTAACCCAGATTTTCTTTTTCGCCTATACTTCTGAGAGTCTTCAAGACAATCGAGATCACCATCACGGGTTTGACGTAGAGATGAGATTTATTTATCATCTGGATGGGCCTGATCAGGTCCAGATGGACTAGTCTCGGTGGTGATCTTTATCGGTATGCGATTAAATAAGTCGAGGAACCTCAAGCCCACGGAAATCGAGGCTTTCCAACGTACATACCTCCGGAAAATTCCCTCGATATTCCAATTTGGTTGACATTACTCGAGACTAGCCATTTACCCCACTCCATCCTTATCTGAAATGAAATGCTGACGATTTGCTGTTAAAAATTTTGATTCCCAAATACCTCACGGTACTCACCAGAATCACTGCATTCTACCTTCAGTGTTCATTCCACCGGGTATTATAAAAATACCTCCTCCGATCTGATCGTAATATTTTCTCCATTTTTCCACCGTATCTACGGGACTAAATCGAATGAAATACTCACGACAATGGAACTACTACAATTTATTCAGTCGATAGAAATGCTTTCACTTGAGTATGAGGAAGAAAATTCACTCATGCGTCAAATCGTCGCTGTGAGGGAGATTTAAAAGCCGGTACATCCCAACTATTTCCACTCATTCGAGCATCATTCATTCTCAATATCAAGTGAACGAATGATACAAATACTTCTGCTCTAGCAGCAGATTTTGTACAACAGCCATCGATGAATAATCAATCGCCTTCAGTAATAATAATGAAAATCCAAACCAACAGCTATGAAACTCAATGGTAATTCGCTGAGCGCTCACACCCATGCTCATAAAAACGTCGGAATAACTTATTACACGCGTGCGTTGTTAATATGAAACAGGATGTGAAGGGGATGTTCGAAATGCGTGTGGTGTCGTTAACATGAGAATCGAATGTTTGGGGCACGTATAAGCATCAATGGGGTCAGTTAACCGTGCTCCATGTTTTGAATTTTTTTTTTTTTTATTTCATGCGTGAGCTCCTGTTTTCAAATGACTAACACAATGTTGAGCGAAATATGGAGGGATACCGGTGTTCATCAATGAGTGTTCCAGCAGTCACTCGTTAATTGAGAGATTGTCATTTTCACAGTTGTACTATTTTTTCAAATTGCATCCACCATTTTGGGATAGTTTTTGTTTATTACTGTTGAGTTAATTGTTATTCTCAACTCGCAGGTTGTCTTTCTCTTCTTGACCTCTTTCTGACCTCTTTCTGACCTCTTTCTGACCTCCAGGACCTGCCGAAGAACTCCGCAAGACCTACACAACCTTTGCATAACCTTCACGTGACCTCCAGCTCATTTATCATGCTCCATTATTATGAGAGTCAGTTTTCAGGAGTTAATTTGTTATTTAATAATATCGAGAACTTGAAGAAGTTGAAGGAACTGCATCAGAATAATTCTTCACATTTCTCAACCCCCGATCTTACATTGTGATTCGGAAAACAAAGTTGACAAAAAGGGGCCGGCCCTCGGCCCTCGGCCCTCGGCGGGGCTCGTAATTTTCTGCACGTCAAAAACAGGCTGTGACATTTTTCCACGCCGCCGCAAGGTGGTGTAGCATTAGTGCGACAAAGTCCATACACACACGGGTCGAAGTGCAAGAGAGGTATGAAGAGGGTGTACGAGGGGTGTTGAGCGTGAGTAAAAGTTGGCCCAAGGAAGGAAAGAACGGAAGAAGGGGTGGTGGTCTATGGGTGTGGAGCTGGGCAGCTCCTGAAAAATTACAGTTACCGGGAAAAAAAAATAAAAATAAAAATAAAAAGAAAATAAATAACGAGCTACCACCGCTGACACGCCTACAACATGGCCTATATATACACTATGAAAGATCACTGTACGAATACGTGTTGTTGAGAAAAAAGATGAAACACTGTAGGTTGTTGTGAAAAATAATTGCCAGATGATAAAGTGCCAGTGGTTGTATGGACAATGGTGATGATGTATGGAAGTGAAATACGAGAAACCGAATGCAGAGAGTGAATAAGCCAATCAATTACAAATATCTGAAGCACGAGGTGAATTCCAATTTATGTACAACCAGAAACTTTGGAAATGCGATCGTAAACTTTCCAATCAGGTGCTGATCACGCGAATAAATCAATAACTGATGTATCAATTGAATGTCCGATCAATTCGGATAGTGGAAGAAGTTCTTTATGAACTCCAAGGCCATTGACACTCGTTCAATTCAAAATTCTCCCTGCGTTTGGACTAATTACCACGGTGCACTAATGAATTACTCGGTTAAATGGCGGAGACAGGGAAACTTTAGCTCTCACCGGTGGCTGTTCGCCTTTGTGTTCTCGATGGATATATGTCCTTTGGTAAATCCAACAGTGTGATAAAGGCTTCCACTGATATTAATCAATGGAAGTGATGGTGTATAAGGTTTGGACTTGTCCGAGATAGTTCTTTTGGGTGATGGAGTTGATGGTGTCGTCGACGCCCTGACCATTACAACTGCTCTTGAATGTTCGGCACCTGGAAAGACACCTAAATCCCCTGAATTAATATTCATCCCGTCGTCTGCCCCGAGCCATCGTCATCTCGGTCATACACCCCGAATAACTCACCTCTCGTCTCCTCAAACCCCGAGCTCTCTAATTAATTATCAATTCCTGATTCAATCCAATCGATAATTCCTTCATTGCCTTAATCACGAATTAATTGTATCCCAACGATACAATAAGCCGACCGATACCGAAATTGGCCAATGAATGTCACTCGTATTCCAGTTAAATAGTGAAATGGAAATTTCATTGAAAGCCTTTGATTGCGGGCTTTATATTTTTCAACATCACGATTTAGCCTGTCCGAGTGCAGGATTCATCAGTGAATTTGCTGTGTTGATCTCGCATTATCCACAAAGAGAATTCCACACGCGAATCGATATCCACGGAATAGGTTATTGTCAATGGATCTATTCATGATGTGTGCCATATTTGAATTTCATAAATGGTACCAACGAGAAAGAGCATGTGGAAGTGTTACAAGAAGTGGTGATGGGATCCAAAATCCATTATTGAGCCGAGAAGATAAATATTTATTTTGAATCGATCCAACTTCCGCTCAAGTCACAAAAAAAATTCACACTCCACCAGCAAAAAGCTCACCCTGAAATTTCTCCAGCGTAAACAGAAATTAATTAAAGTAGTCGTCACAGCTATATCCCGGACAAACAATTCGAAAACAAAATTACACTTTTTTCTTCTGCACTTGCCTCCATTGCTCTGCACCAGTTGTCGCCCCAGCTCCCATGCAATTTGTTTGTGACTTCTCGAATGACTGTTATCACACCCCATTCCATACTTTTCCTCACCCGAAAGGCATTATGAGTATCGTAACTTCCTTTTGCTCTTGATGCGAAAACTCTTCTAATTTCAAGGAGAAGAGGGGCGAAAAGAAAAAAAAAATAAGAAAAAACCGTAGAAACATCACATTACCGAGTGCTTTCACAGCCCCGCAGCAGATGCCTCGTCGAAACTTTTCGTTGAGCTTTGAACTAACTGTATGCGTTCTCAGAAGCAGATCCAATAACATTGGTTTTTCTGAGCACTGGTATCTGGAAAAATCCAATTGCGGGGTGAGAGGCGAGTTGAAATAGAGAAGATAGTTGCACTAGTATTCAACAATTAATCGATAGCAAGCGAAGCACACGCTCGAGTCATTCTCAAGTGGAAAAGTTTAGTCCTGTATCCGGAAGCTAGAGTTTCCTGACCTCCAATCATTGACTGGTCATGACGTGTCATGACAAGAGTCAAAATTAACAGGACAACGTAAACCCTGGGATGAATGGATTCTGATCTCCATCGGGGTCCAGTAATTTTCTCGAAAATTACCCTCCAATTTTCAACGAGATTAGCGATATCCGTTTCATCTCTCAATACCGAGGAAATGAATCATTTAATAGATTGGTGGGTGAAAAAGAACGAGTGCTTTTCATTCGAGTACAGAAAATTGGCAAATTGGCCAGATGCTCTATGCGAATTCACTGGGCGGTTGTCCAAGAGGTGACCCATCACGAAGATCGATGGTGAATTCAATCTTCACTCTGCCTCCTTACACAATGCACGAGTTAATGGTTATGAAATGGGTTATTGAATATATTTTCTCGATGTGTATTGACGGTGCAATAAATCGATGGAGGTACTCGCGCTGATTTATTCATTCGCGGAAGCTGGAACAAGTGGATAGAATTGTAAACCAATAAGAAATCGATCTACTCGAGATCAGAGCCAATTCAGGGACTCATCATTAGGCTATCATCATCGATAATAGATCAGAGTTGGGAAGACCCCGACCTCCTCGTTATCGTTATCACAGTGTGACGTCAATCAATCAATTCACTGTACGCGTAGCGCGAGCGAATGAAATTGTTGCATTCAAAAATAATCATGGGGATGAGATAAAATTTTTCCTAATTACGCAAAAAAATTGTAATGAAACAAAGTGGTGAATTGAACCACCGACTGAGCCGCAGGATAATCTCAAATAATACCAATTGGTCAATTACCCCGTTGATTTTTTTATTGAGTTTCAGAGATAATAAATTGATGCAGCTCATCACCCTCAATTTACCACCGGTAAATTTTCACCGGAATCAAGATAATAAAAGGACGGAAAAAAATTTTGAAAAAAGCCAAAGTAACAAAAACAAACAAAGAGGCATGTGCCAATTGAGCTGTAGTTTGAAAATTCTCGTGGCTTTTTATTTGTTGCCAAGTGGACAGCGTCCAAGCTTCTCCCCGTCACTTCGGCTCACCCAATCAGACGTTGCTGGGTGGAAATGGCTGTTTCAGCAGTATATCGCAATCGCCAGTACGTGAGGTTACTCGGATGGTACACACCAGCACAAACACATTCACCCATCTCGGTTAACTTGAGCTGGCGATTTTTCCAATTACTACGTTTCATTTGCACCTTTTCCCGCCAGCAATGTTTCTGGCATTTTACACGGATATATATATTTTTTTTTTTACCACTCGCTGTTTGCGTTTCACTAGACGATTTTATTCTGCACAGTTTGGTCATTTTTTATCAAAAAATCTGACGTTTAGCTGAAATATTTCATTGAAATTACGATAAATATTCAGGTATTTATTTACCAATTATGATTATTTTTAATATTTTGGGATTACTCGGAATTCCTAGCGAGTTTATTCACGGTGGAAATTTCACGGGGTACGGCGTTGTACCTGAGGTCCCACCGGGGTACGCGCAACCGACAAAGTTTCAATTTTCACCCCCATCCCAGTGGACCACAAAACTTCGACGTCGAGTTGATGTACGTCATACCAGATACGAGATGAAAAACTGAGTGTGTTAGATTTACAAGGAATAAACAAGTTGAGCAGTGGATAGGTGGTGAAATAAATGCTGAATCACAGTGAAATTCACCGACAACAGGAAATGATGAGACACAGAGCTAGACTGATGCGATTAATCACTAGCTTGTCGTTCAGCACGAGATAATAATGTTCACTCCGATGGAATCGATTGATCGTCCTCGTAATGAGAGTCCTCTTGGAATATTGAAAGCATAATTTACCGAGGCACTCAGTTTCCATTCCACACGATCATCTCTCAATAGTATTAATTCAGTGTCACTCCACAGTGGAATGAGTTCTATTTCAATTCGTGTTCTTGTATACAGATTTCATCATCGACGAATGATCAATTCGTCTCGAAGCCCACAGGCAAAATGTTCGTCACCGTTGAAATAATAAAAGCTAGAATAAACAAAAAAAAAAGGCGTATTGAAGCCGATGCTGCGTTTTCAGATTTATTCCATTGATTGAGAATCAAACCATGCACGAGGGTATAAATTTTTTTTTGCCGAGAGCATTCCATTACTCGGATGTAGCTCGCCGCATTTTGAGCGAAACGAGTGGACTACGTAGATTGTATGAAGTCTCTTCAAAAACGACGCATACCCGGGCTACGTGATTCACATTAAAACATGTATACTCTGAGTTTTATCGTTCGCCAATTGTGAATACGTACCTTCAAATACATGCGGAGCGTGTACCGTGTCTCATTTGTCCCCTCAGCCATCTCTCACTCCACATACCCACCCCTGATCCATCCGCAGCACATACCTGCCACCCGGATTTCCATGAAAAAGACTCATCTCCTTCGTTATGACGAGAAAAAAGTGAAAAAAGAATTTTTAAAAATCCTCCGAGATGCATCTCCAGCAATTTCTCATCTGCATCTGGAATCGGTGGTCAGTGGTGATTCAGGGTTTGAGGATTTGAGGATTTTCACTATTTTCAGTGCTTGATCAGTCCTTGATCAGTCTCTCGTGGTTGCAATGATTCTTCATCCATCGGTGACCATTCCGCAATTTTTCACTCACCCGATGTTGAACCATTAGCCACTGACCATTCGATTCACCATCAGATGCGTTAATGTGTACACCGCGGCTTGACTCGTCACGACTGAAACTCGATGGACCAAACCGCTTCGCCCAAGCTATTCTGTTGGAAATCAACTAGGCGTTAAACTATGCCGGATTGAATGTCGATATTTCATTTCGGCGGCTCGACCACCAGACTCACGCTCCACCGATGAACTATCTCGACGGTCAATCCTCTACCCCCTCGCACTCTTGTTTCGTACGTCCAATGCACGACGGCGTAATCGCCCATCGGATTGTACACACTTTTTTTTTACTCCATTTATTTTTTTCAAAAAAAAATGGCCCGTCAATCTTGATGCGACTCTTGCCGCATTCAATCCTTCCTTCAGTGGCCTGTCAGTTTTACTCAACCAGAATGGAGCACCAGCCGAATAGGTTTTTCACTTAATTTCACGAGGGAGATAGTGTATTCCGGTAGTCAACGACAACAGAATAATATTTCAATGTTTTAACTGTTCACCGTCTGGCTGAAGGAGCCAACAGTGCAATCAATTTTCTTCGTTGTCGTCGCAGGTTGCAAACACTGGCGTTACGCTCTCGAATTGAGGGTGGGAAAAAGCCTCGACGGAATAGGGGAATGTTGAAGGGATGAAGTGAGCAGGAGGGGCTGGCTTGTATCCTACGACCCGAAACACGTAACTTCCGTCTAGTGATGCACACATCCAGAGAGATGTTGGATAGTCTCCGGGGGGTGGCCAATCCACCCTCTCGTATGTCCATCCCCAGTGTTTGACGAACGTATCGAGAAACGTTGAGATAACGTTGCAAATCAGTTGACCAATCCCCGTGATTGACAAAGGGGATAATTAACGCCGTGTGAAAATTCTCCGTTCACCCTATCACACCCTCTAATCCCAGACTTTTATTTCTTTCACTGCATCCTTTGTCCAGATGCCAATTATCCTGATTGTCCATCATCATGGCACCATAGTACAACTCTTTTCAGAATTAACAGGTAAGAAACAATGGATCAGAAACTCCAGATCGCAATTGTACACCCAGGTATAATGAACAGTCTCGTTGTTGACTTACAACCAATTCCCCATGCGGCATAATTAATTCCTCAACTCCGGACGCCCATAGAAATTCATCGCTGCCACAATTCGTGACTTTCCACCGGAATATTCTAGCATCTATTGTTCATTAATTATTCATCGATATGCAACTCATATCCACGATATAACTGAACTAGTTGTTACTCCACTCAACGACATTCCGTCATTCTCTCCCCAGCACTGATGTTAACTCGACATCTAGAGATGTGTATGCGTGAGTTACAACTACAGAGTAAAACCATCACTGTACCATTGATGTGCACATCCCCATGTTCCTGGGTTACCGGTTTCATCAAATGTATCTATCCTATCCAGTGCTACCTGCATACCAGCTCTGATCGTCATAATCGTTGGTGTGCATCAAACCTCTGGTCAACGAAAAGCAACAGCAGATCATCTGCCATTCCATTTTGTGGGTTGACCTCATCTCCATTTCGTTGGGATTAATGGATGCTGATCGTAAAAAGTGGAATCACCAACTGGAGATAAAATGGTGTTGTACTGGTGATTTTGGTGAAGATTTTACAAAACAACATTTGTCTGAGTGTTCGATGGAGTTTGGAGCAGTTCATTAATCTTGAATGAAGAGCAGTTGAGGAGAGCTTGGTCCAGATGATAGAAACCATGACCTTGACCCATCAAGAAATCCTCGGAAGAATAATCGAAATGGTGGAAGTATCTTGAGACTTGTATTATTGACAAAATGAATGATGCTTACACGGCGCCAGTGGCTCTGGCACCCTCTTAACTCATAAATCTGTTCTTCAGCCCCACCCCTCGACCCCTTCCACTAGATCATTCCTTATATAAGCCACGTCGTGCCATATTTTCGACACGTTGTTTCATCTCCCCGGGATTCATTCCATCACTACCCCTTGGGCGTCATGAATTTTGAGAAAGATGACAGGATGTTTCCTTATAGACATTGCCGTTCAGAGTACGGGACTCGAGCGATAACAGACGGCTTTGTATTTCCTCTTCTTCAACAGAAACAGTAAAAGGAGAGTCAAGTCGTCCGATGGATTTCGTGAGCACTGGAGAAAACCCAAACTGGCTTTACCCCGGTAACTTTCAACTTTCACAGGATTTTGTGAGACTATCCGAGTGATCACGCGCCAAAAGACCGGGACAACTCTGTCACGATACTTATACCATCCGTTTCAAGGACCAACAGGACTATGTATGAGTTGTTTTTTACTCACCAGCAGTTGTGCTTCTAACAGTGTCTTGTAACCGTACAGTTACACTCCTTTCCAACTGTCATAAAATGTAAGGGTATAAACAGAGTGCACCATTACGTCATCCGTATTCTCGGCTGTTGGAGATTAGGGGAAAAGTGCTGGCTGGTTGATTCATGTAATCCTGTTTGGTAGAGAAAGTTTGAAGGCTTCTCTCCTGATGAAGGTGGCGTCTCCAAAGAAGCTGCACAGCGAATTGATTAATGAAAAAAAAAAAATCCCCGACAAGAGTTAATTGAAAACACCGGAATCCTCTGGCTTCTGCATCCTCTTCTAGACGATTTCACGGCGAAACTGCCCTACCCAGGATGAGGAGATGCATCCTCCAACCGAGCAAGTAAGAGTTCGGGTCTTACGGCCATTTAATTTATACGATCCGCAGAGCCAACAGGAAACTAGCTGGAGACGATAAAATTCCTGCCAACGAGCATGTAGAGCTATCCGAGGTTTTTTCAGGTTCTGTATAGAGTTTGGATCTATGGATTATCTATTTTCGTATATTTCTTATATTTTAAAGAACTGAAAGAAATTTTTTTTTAATGATTGAAGGACATTTTAAATTGTTCTTCACTCGAGTCGAGTGAATCGATTTTATCTCAATTACATTTTGTTGTTCTGGTCTTGTGGAAGACTTTGTGGAGATGATATTCCCTGAGAGGGACAATTCGCGGAATGAAATTTCTCAGCTCCAGTCATAAAGTGAAGAAGGAAGGGAATCCTATCAAAAAGCGCGGGCTGGTGAGCGTCAACAGCTGAAGAGTTCCACTCGTTAAAGCTAACATTTCGTTGAGAGGTAGGGAATCGGTTAAAATTGGATTGTCCTCGTGAAATATTCCGTATAAGAATTGACAGTTTATATATTCAATGAGGTTAACATTAATGGCGGTGAAATTCATTTGAAAAATTGTAGAGGTGTCATTTTTTCGACTTGCCCTAATCAATTCCACCAGCTTTCAACCAATTTCTTATTCCAGTCACCTGCACAGAACACTTCTGTCACCTCGCTGCTTCTCCACCTCACTTTCCACACTTTTCTTCATTCCATTTGCCTTCTCATTACGTGAGGAGTTTCCCGAATTTCTCTTACACGTCATTATATTCCCAGTAGTGAGTCCAGAACTCGAAGGGACTGAGAATGTCGAGCATATGGAGTTCCACGACTTATGAAAATATTAAGTGATTATTCTGTGCCACCAGGAATACTCAATTAAATTGTGAAAAGGTCATTTTTTCGGGTAATTTTCATTGAATTTCAATCTCCGGGTGACTATTTGCGCACTTCTTAGGAACTCGATAAATAAATATTCGATATGTGGAATTGGTGGAATTGGTGGAATTGGTGGAATTGGTGGAGCAATATCCGCAAGCATATTGACAACCAGAATATTTACATTCGCCAATGAAAGGAAATAAATAAACGACATTCAGTATTTACGGAGTAAACATCACCGTCACTGGGTTAGGGGTTTCCTTCCACCCTTGCCGATTGAATCCTCACCCGGTCGGCCCTTTTCCTAGAGATATCCATGAACATCATCATATTTTCATCGGAATCCATGACTCATCAGCATTAGTCTTGTTTTCAGAGGAAATATTACGGGGGAGATTATCTTATCGAAATGGCTAGTTGCTGAGCTAGGAATACACATATTTATTATTTCTGATTATTTTCAGAGCGTCAGGCAGTAAACGTAATTCAGCTCACGTTAATCCATTAATGCAAGTCCAATCCCCTTTTAGTTTTCACTTCTTCAGTGTTCTCGCTAGGGGATTATATCGATTCCATAGGTCATTAAATTATTTAAACATTATCCCTCAAGTTTCAAATGGACGCTTAATTTTTTAACGTTTTCATCGCATAAATGTTTATATAACTCTCACAGTCATTAAAAATATCGGAGTACATTGTTTTTTCACTCTAATCCAGAGGCAGTGGTAAAAAATTCATAATTTTTTGTCTTTTTCCGACTCAACTCGACCTTCGAGACTTGGAATCACATATTTCCCTTTTTTTTACCCTCTCGAAGTTCTCGATTCATCCACCTTAATGCTTTTTCATACCGAAGAAAAATAAAAAGTAAACGTCTCGAAACATATGAAGCTTTTCCCCTGTTACGAAGTTTCGCCCTGAGGTATCGCGGTTCGGCTTTCATTCTGATTAAATTGCAGGGATGTCGAGTGCGTCAGTTTCCAAAGTACAATCGTCTTGAAAAAAAAAAATAAATGTAACGCAATACTGATATTACATGGTATTGACGAGAGCTAAATTGTCATGGCACCGAGATATTGGACGATTCATCTCTCGATGGGGACTGAAAATTTGGGAATTCAATTCAATCGACGACAGCAACTCCTTCGCAGGGTTGTCCCGTCGTTCTCATCTGGAAAGTTGGAAGTATAGCAATATGGGAGGACGAACTGGAGTGGCTGGATATAACGTAGAAGTTGGAGCCTCGCATTCAAAGTTTTTCGGCAATCTTGATATTGATATATTGTACTTTGCCGACTGCGTCAGCAGCCGTAGGCATACCGATACTCTTGATGAATGGCAACGACGATTCTTCTGCGTGTTATATACATAAATCAACCGAGTAAGTCTTCAAGGAGACAGTTTCCACAGTTTCCACATTTTCTACAGCTCCCATTTCTCATTTTCTTCAAAAACTGATCGACTTTTTCGTTTAATCCGAGGTAAAAATATGATTGCACAGAATACGGGATTTTCATGTTGTTTTTTTTTAAACCCGCGTTCGTATAACTGGGGATAGAGCGTATGGAAAATCAATATCGGTAAAAACCTGTTACGGGAATGATGGAATTTTTATATTTCCCAGGGATGCAACGCGGATACGCTAATGGAGTTTTAAAATGTTGACGCTTTTTCCTCAGATGACATATGCTAGCCGATGGCCTGCTGAGTGGGATGGGATGAAATCGATAACGAATTATGCTATTGATTACAACCGGTGATCAAGTATTTTGTTTTGTCAACCGAAAGATTTAAACATCAGTGCACTCTCGCAGCTGCGACATCCAAACGAAAACAGAAAAAAAAAACAACAGTCGATAAGATTTATCGAAATAGAAAATATTGATTCGTCAATTAAAACGAAAATTCAATTTGATAAAATAATGAGAGAAAGATGAGGAGTGATCTGGCATTCAGAGCACCCTGTGAACCGAGCAATCCTAGCTGTCATCATCCACATCGCCCCTATTTCGTTGGGTCAATGCGTGCACTTGAAGTCGCTCTAGGAGGGAGTATGCCCCAGGGGGTTACTGGTGTTACCACCTGAGATGACACCCGGGAATGCCTGTTGACACATAATTACTAACTTGCCCACGCTATCAAAATGACCACTGGGACCTGCCTCTTTCGCTTGGATTATTTCCAACGACTGCCAACTAATTACGAGGACTTTTCAGTGGATGCCTCCTCGGATAGTGGTGCTGCACTAAACGCTCCAAGAATATTAAAAGTATCAAGTTAATGAAGGTGGCGGTGGAAAATCCTCAGGTATCCATGGATAAGCCTCAGACGCCACCTGTAGCCATACCGAGGAGCAAAAAGCTCTCGGTCTCGCCCGAGCTTGGATAATCTTTTAAACTTGAAAGTTCTCGCTCACCACCAAAACTGTCCCTCTACACCATAAAATTCCAAATCGACTGGAGATTCAGGCGAGTTTAATTATAAAGAACAGTTTCTCATTTACACTCCACGAGGTTTTTATCCTCTCGCCTGGTGCATGATCTAATAATGAAGAAATCCAGAATATAGCACCAGTGGGAGTTGAGCTCTCAAGTTTTCAGTTCACGTAGCGTCTCTTGCATGCGTGAACCTCATTCTCGTCTTCTTTTCTGACATTCCCCAAGCCTCTGTCGCTGCTGGATGCTCCAAGCTGTAAGAAGGTACGACAACTGAGATGAAAGTAACGAAACCAAGATAGAAAATAAACCTTAGCTCTATCCTTGTCGATGTCTCTCTATACCCTAGGTTATCGCACTCTGTGAAACGTTTCTCTCGATTCTCACTGACTCTACGTCTATACCCTCATCCCGTACAATGCTATCCCCTTCTATACCCCCCTTATGCCTCCTTCTGCCCCCTTCTACCCCCTCAACCCCTCGAGTCGACTGCTTTACAGTCAGTGCGGCAGCCGACCTCAACGACCCAACTATATGTGCGGAAGATTACCTTATTTGTTACGTCCTTCTAACAAACCACAAACACGTTGGCGAGGAGTTAGTGCACGGAGGTGTGGGGTCGTCAGGCCACCCCATGTTGTTTCGAGTCTTTTCCCGTGGGACAAACTCGTTTTCATCCTCCCTCACGTCCTCTTTCCGATGAGGATCTCCCGAGCAAGTTCATCAGTCAAAATGTTTGGCTCTCTCATCGATCCTCCACCTAAACTCTATTCTACAAGTCTCAAATGACAAATTACAAGCCATCATTCAAGATATTACTGGATATTTCAATAACCAAATGTTGATAAATTTACAGCGAATATCAAGGGATTTTGAGTGAAATTTCAAGGGTAATTTTCAGAGAGGAGAACCGAATCCTTGGTTGGATCGGTGGATAGACTCGTCACCCTTTCCATTCTCATCGTCTACCTCCAGCCACATTGTATCCATAAGCGAATAGACCTGAGACCTCGGAATACCTCCAGGATCAGCACACAGTGCTAAATACTCGGTGTCACAGGGCCGCGAGCTTCCACTTGCATGAACCCACTGATCCGTAAAGTAATCGTCAGACAAGTTCAAACAGAACATCACTTCATCCCTGGATTCAATGGAAATTCATCCCACCCTGGAAGCCCGCTCCCATCTCCGGGTGACATACGTAAATATGAATATCATTTCACACCGGAGTGAACAGCCCCTCCCCAAAAACTAAAACTCACCAATTCTGAGTAGTCCCCATTTGAAAATTAAGTCCCCTAACGAAATTCGACCGAACGTACCCACCCGAAAACTAAGTTACCACGACTTTATTGTTGTCCCGCAGTTAAGATGAACTTTGAATTCTCCAGTGAACACATGAAGCCGCAAAAAGTCATTTACATCTTACACAACAGAGAAGTTAAGTGCGCGAAACAAAAGACACGCCTTCGCTCCTGACAATCATTTATACGGCAATTCTGTTTGCCAACTTGTTGGCAAACTGAGAGGCTTGTCGGAATAACTTCAAGTGTTCATATTGAGATTCAGTGTATTTAAGCCTGAAGAGTTGACTTTTGCCAAGGAGTTGTCACTCCGAGGAGAAGGATCGATGAGAGGCCCCAGAATTTTTACCCCTTCATTTAATTACCACCAAAAACTCATTAATATCCTAACGAATAATTCATTCTACTGATACTCAATCATTCGATAATTTCAATCTTATCGAATTTCCAGTCGGTAAATTCTATCTGATACTAGAGGTGTGTGCCTGTAAAAACAGGTACCCCGACGTAGGGTAATTCACCCAAATGTGTAATTACGTTAATGGACAAAAAAGTATTGTGAACATGCGATGCGGAGTCGCGAGGGTTTGTCATTTCGCGTTTCTCCTGCCTCGGTTGACTGTAAAGTGCAGAAGAG
The DNA here is from genome assembly GCF_000806365.1 of Fopius arisanus. Taxonomy (NCBI): domain Eukaryota; kingdom Metazoa; phylum Arthropoda; class Insecta; order Hymenoptera; family Braconidae; genus Fopius; species Fopius arisanus. The sequence continues at coordinate 389,096 of NW_011887772.1, read as the reverse complement.
GGTGACATTGTACTGAGCACAGGCAACACGAAGGATTGACTGAGTGCGAGGTGCCCCAGAGAGCGAAAAAAAAAAAAATTCAACCTGAGCTAGTTGCGTGACTCCAACGTACACGAGACATTGTTATGCCCCGTAATCCTTTTCATCAGTCCCTCCACTCTCAAACCATTACGATAATCAAATTCGACTTGAGCCCTGATGACGGCACCACAGACCCATCCACCAAATGATACTTACTTTAATTAATCACACCCCTTAATGGAACAGATCTTTATATTTTTGTGGCGCTCTCTCTGATGCTGAAGGATGGGAGACGTGTTGAAGCACATGATCTAGAGGAATTACAACCCCTTTTTATTTCATCCAATTTTTGTAATTAGAGACATAGTTCTTCTCATTAGCAAAGTTCGACCGTTGCTATTAACGAAAGTTCTCAAGATGCTTCAACAAGGCTTCATCAAGAATTTTCTGTCAAAACGGAACTTTGATTCTTCATCATTCTTGGGCGTTGACTTTTTTTTTTGACGAAAAAAAAAAGAACTTCCGTGAAACAGCTGGTCTGGGTGAGACAAAGGATCGTGGGAAAAAAAAGTTGTTGAATGTCATGGACCGAACGGCATGAAATATGATCCAAGTGTGGCTCGAGAGATTTGTAGAGGGTGATCAAAATCAATCTGACTGGTAAAAAAAAAATGATCGGAACTTGGCCCGATGTACATCTCCAAATAATTGAGCAACAATTACAGCTGTAGCCCCAGAGTATCTTGAATTATCTGAATAATTTCCATGTGTTATTCATCGTGACATTCCCCACGGAGGTCACAGTCCAATCCTGGAGAATCAAATCAGGGGGCATAACTCCACCTAGATGATCAACATTCCTGCGGTCTAATAATCTCCATCATCCCAAAATTTCTCCACCAACACGCCAGAATGATGTGTCGTTGGTATGGCAGTCACAAAACTCCGGAATCCATCATCCCCGGATGATTGCGTATCAGCATAACGCTTGAAACTAGCCTGATGATCACGCCTTGCGATCACAGTCCAGCATGCCCTAACTCAATTCCACAGGCTGAAAAGGCAACCGAGCCCATCATTACCTAGCCCGAGGCGATCAGCCGATATTGCGAGCACCAACGGAATAATGATATCTCATCCCCCTTCCGCCCCAGTGGAGGATCCATATTACCCCAATGGACGAAATACATACACCAGAACGATTAATTACTCCACGAATTAATCAATTTCAATCATGCAAAGCCTCCAAGGATTTCTCCCTTCTTTCCATTATTTTTATCGCCACCGATTTTCAACGGGAACATCTCGACAGATCGTTTTGACTCATCTCCCAGATTACTTCCTCGAAAGAGACGGAAATTTTTTCTGATACGACCAACGAGAATCCGTTGAGTCCGGAATTATCGCTCTATTTAATAACCATTTGATGATAAATTACAGGGGCTTCAATTAATTACGCTTAACCGTCTGGACGCTCTCTGTGTTAGTTGACGAGCCTTTCATTCGCACTAATTCAATAGACCTCTCCTGGATGATGAATGAAATCATGACGGTAGCCCAGAGAGACGTAACACATTGGCATTGCCCTAATGCGTAAGTTTTCTCCGGTTCTTCTTTGGAAAAAAAAAAACTTGAAGCCCTCTGATCCAATTATACTCGCCCTCTAGTGTTTGACTTTGTTCATTATCTCTGGTAATGGAATACGTGATTAATGTCATTCAGATGTTGATGGAAAAGCTCCGATGGTACGAGATAAGGAACAAATTGATGGATCTTGTTACACTTAGGGGTTTGAACAATCTCTCATTTTCTTCTCTCGTTTTTCAAACAGTTTCACTGGATCAGAGAATCAAGACATGTGAATCCTGTGGATACAAGAAGTACTGATGGACCCATGCACCTTGGATCTTTCTCCATCACATTTCAAAAGGCAAGAAATGAGAAATTCACTTCTGATAGAAAGGGACTTATTGAATATCACGAGTTTACCCAGAAATTTTTTACAACCCACCGAGAACTTCCGAAACCATAACTTATGAGTAAGTTTCTAGGGTGTATGGAGTGATTTCAGTGTAGGACTGGAACCCTCGGTAAAAGCGCTGATCCCCCGGTGAATTCTCTGGGGATTGGTTGGATAACAACTACAAATGAAAAAAAAAGAGGCAAGTTCGGAGTAGAGGGGTAGGAGGAGAGAAAAAAAAATATGGCAAGGTCGGAAGCCATGCGAGACACGCTGTCCATGCCGGCAACTCACTTCGTCTGACTCTTAAGGTGGAAGTTGGACCGTGAAAAGAAACAAACTTTGGTCCCTCTCCAAGACGTTAAAAGGAAAGTATATTTCGAAAAATATATACAAAACTAGCTTTTGCCGTAAGCCCGTGCCATGGACATTGCCCACGCGATGAAGAAATTCAGTTGCTGTCGGAGGGCGCCTCCTCGGCTCACCCAAACGCAACTTTTTCGGACAACAATGAAGCACTCCAGGAAGACCGGCTCAAAAAAAAAAATCCAGAGTGGTTTCTATCTGTCTCTTGATGAACAACTTTATCCAAAAATAGAATGGACTGTTACTCATCTGAATAATCCCCACCAACTCCCGCTCGAGGCAATCAATCGCAAAATAACGAGTATTGCATTATTTTTCAGTGATATTATACCGTATTTTATTATTTTAATATAATATTTGCACTGCGACCTGTCAGCACGACTTGTTTCTTTTTTTTTTGTTTTTTCGTTGGATTATTTTCAATTGTTATTCAATCCATTCAGACTGTCTGAAACAGACACTCGTCCGACAAAAAATGATGAATTCCTCTGAAAATAAAGAAATGCCGGAAATCACGCGTTCCGATTACCCAAATTGATAGTGAATTCACCTTAATCCCCGTCGATCTGACCACGTAACGACCTGTCATCAGGCTTACCCCAGTCGTTTGCTCGTCATATCAATATCCATGAATGTGCAACCATTGACACGAAAACCGAGCGGATAAATCGTCAAATGATGTAGTGTCATTGAATAGCATAAATTGAATTGGAATGGACGTACACCAGTTATTACCAGTCATACATCATCCCATTCGGTGCGACGTTGTTTCAATAGCAAGTACATATGTAAAAACGGATATAAATTCCCAAATAAATACGTGAGACAACCGGTTAATACAATCCTGAATGCCCCTTCCTCCACCATCTCTCCATTGCTTTCCCTCTCATTCCATTTACAATCCCTTGTCGTCACAATTCAAAAGCCACCCCTCATCCCCCCTTACCCCACAACTGAATCAATACCTGTTTAGTGGACCGTTGCCAATGTGGGATTTCATCGGAATACTTCGGTCTCCGCACTAATTAATTCCACCTTTTGTCCCGTTTCGTTGAAATATTCACCAATTAACAACTGAAACGTGAAGTACGTGCTACAACCGCTAAATACGGGAAAATGATTGATGGAAAACAACACCATCTCCGGGAAAAGAGTTTCGAGTCAATCGAACGCACTGAGGGGAAACACCAATGACTCCAATCAACTCCTATTGATTTCGATGATCCTTTGTTGTGGTTGATTAAACGGCAGCTATCAGCGTGAAAATACGGTGTGTTCATGCGTGAGTGACGGGTTGCGTTCACCTAGAAATTGCTCAGAGCAAGATGCAGAGAGAGAGAGAGAGAGAGAGGGGAGAGAATGATTTTTTAATAATAATTATTATTTTGTCGAGTACTCAGCGAATCAAAGCGAGACCAATTATTCCGAGTCGGATTGACGTCAGTGTTTTGCAGACAGTTTCCTCGCAGCTTCGAAATATATGATGGAAATTGGAGATTGTTTCGACTCGCTTCGCTTACTGAGCGAGTAAAAATCGAGCCCAGTCCTCTCGCATGTCATATTTCAAAATGTTCACGGGAACGTCGTGTCTTATCGATCCTCTCCCACTTCCGATTGACTTGTCATCAAATACGAGTGTCTGAATTGCTCGAGAAGGCTTCAACAAAACGATGCACCAGATATTCCCCTGGGGATCAGGAATCAGCTGATGTGACTCCAGTTGGAGGGAGTAGAACACTCGCGACTTATGGATTTTTTTATTGACGCGTATCGGTGATTTCCGGTTCAACGACATTTCACAACTACAAATGATGCATGTGCCGGTGCATTTGAGCGATGCTTGATGCCCGTTCGAGTACCTGATGATAAAGGAAACGATTTAAATATCTCGAATGTTGTATATCTGAGATGCTCGTCTGGTATAACCATGTATAAGACTGATGCACCAACTTTCAAGGAGGATGTTGTGTTCAACGAGGTTGTGACGTGACTCCGAGCATAACCCGATGATAGGCAATCGATTTTCATTAATGGATGTGGCTCCCAACTTCAAATGTTGCTAGGGAGTCTCACCTTCCTCACAGACTCACTCAATCAGGCCCAAGTCGAGGAAGATTATCGCGCTGCGTTACTCAAGATATAATAAGATATGAGACTAATTGTCCAACAGAAAGAAATAGATCCTGAAGAGCATCACCTTTGAATTACACAACACCACTAAAACACCAAGTGAAATGTGTAAAGATCCGCTCGTTGGCCAGAATTAATGACTCAATGCTATTACCCTCGAGTACCCTAACTACGCTCGTTATTCAAACCCTCACCGACTCCATCCTTTTATGATAGAGTATGGAAACTTGCTTGAGAGTATGACCGTGACCATGTTAGACCCGCTAATTGGTAGTCGAGGAGAAACTCAATTTCCACGTTAGTCCGGTGGCAATCTACCGAGTCCCTCTACCAAATCCTGTCGCACTTTATCGCGGTCGTGGTCTAGCCCTTTCTCAACTCAACTCGCCCCCAAATGGTTTTTGACGAACTGTAGCTTGTGATTTCAGGACTGGAATTTGTGCATGGAAGGACACCAGCTGATTGGCCCCAACTTATGCTGATTGCTGTCTCGAGGGAATGAGGTGTGTGGTGTGTTGATGGTGTTGAGTAATGAGGGACTTCCAAGAACTCTTCGTAATATTCATTGACCCTCGAGTTGCACCAGGATAATTCAAAAATTCACACCGGCTCGACTTCTCACGAGGATATTCACAATAACCAGGAAATTGGTATTGATACGCATTCAATCATCCTAGGACCATGTCCAATATCACCCTGAATTAATCCGGAATTTGGGTAATTGTCACGTACCACCGGGAATGGATTGCAGATGAGGACCTTAGACAGCTCCTGCCAATCGATTCCACCGAATTTCAATCACCACATCTCATGGCATTGGACCAAGATATTTCATGATTCTTTGGTGTTCATAAAAAAAACTGGTTGAGGTATCCCTATTCCCCCTATTCCCACCGGAAAGCTTGATCCCCCTGCAGCCGAGCCCAATGAATTTTCCAGCAATTCCTCCTCCTATCCCCCTCCATATTCCCCCTCCATTCCCCTCCAACCCCACAGTTTTACGATTATCCGAAAGTAGTGGAGAGCGAGGCCCTGTGAAATCGTTTCGTATGTTTTCATGTGGAAATTTATAGCGTTTAACGGGAACGCTTCACTTTCCGGTGCAGGCGAGTGAATCGCCTCGGAGTCTCCACTATCTTTGGTTTGAGTATACGTTTTTCACAGGGACCCGCAGACTTGTTTGTGGAAAACGACCGCTTCTTCAGCATGTGATCGTTGAGGACTGCGCATTTAACGAGCGAATCTCAAAGCTTCCGGAAGACACTTGACACTGCGACTATTTGACTAGTCGACTATACGCTCCCACAACTGTTTCAGAATATATTTTCAGAGGATTATAGATGTCTGTGTGAACTGGAAAAAATTGTTGCAACTCCGTGAGTTGAAGATTTATTTAACAGGATCACTGATAATTAATGCTCTGACAGTGTCATATGACTGATAAGGAAATAGCTATTCTATAATGAAACCCCTCAGACACAAGAACGTTTACATGTTGAGAATCTTGTTAACTCACCGTCGGGGGATCTGGGGGTCGTCAAGAACTCGGACATGAAAGGATCGTTCCCCTGAATAATCCAAATTACAGTAGCTCGTTATCCTACTTCGTGAAACTCAAAGCGAGGACATTTTCCATTTTCAAATTCACGTAAATTACCTTCATTCCGGTTACCATTGACTCGACTTTATAATATGAGAATGATTAGCTCTGGGATGTGGAGAAGTTGATGGTAGAATTATTTACGATGAAACAGTCTTGACGCAGAATAAATCCACAACTTCGTACCAATTCCGGTCTTTGGAGGGATTCGAAAAGTTTTCGATCTGAGCGACGGGGAAATGACACTTTGGAGATTCCAAATGGTGGGATCGTTGATCTCGGGTGGGGCTGCTGGCGTTTTATCAGCGTCATGAGCTAGCGTTGGATCGACTTTTATTACGTTGATTCATTGGAAATGGAGTGCGTCGGCTTAGGCTTAACTGTCGCTTTGGATTTTTCATTCCTGGAGGTTGTATTATCACGTCTGAAATCCTTTCGCATTATTCATTACGCATCACTCACTCCTCCAAATTTCACTGCACATCAATATTGGTATTTGATGAGAGGTAGAAATTCAGATGATTTAATGCAGAAGATTTATGAAAAATATTTACACTTTGTAACGTATCGTTGACATCAATTATCACTCTGCTGTCCGTGAAATAGCAATTTTTTGTGACAGTGCCTTGTTCATCGTTCCATTAATGGTGACAATCAGCACCGCGCAATATTTGCAATGTTTTCAATTGAAACTCCACATCAAAATGCGTCAGATGAATAAATACGTTTCAAATTAAAGCTCTCTCGGGCATAAAGCAACTCCGAATGAATTTCTCATTGAAACCATTTGATGTTCCACTCCCAACTCCTGATTGCCGATTTTCCGACAACAATGAATTGAATGGAGAAAGATATCTCATCCAGAGGACTGAAAGAAAGGGTGAGAATAGTCGCGAGTTTCAAAGTGAAGTGAATGAAATCGGTGTGAATCCCATTATCCGGGTGAAACCTTCCCATTAATTACTCAACTCGAATAAGAACTACAATCGGGGCTATCGTATCACCGGTGCGATTCAATATTTTGCCTTCATTCCCCGGATATTTATTTCAACACCCGCAACGCATGTTTTACCGTCCACTGTCATCGCATATTTTTCGCTTTTATTTTCCACCGCTCAACCAGTGATTCACTGTCATTCGAATGTGCGTAGCAGTCGTATCTCCAACGCATCGCAGTGTAGGATTTTTTTTTTTTCGCCTATCCCTCGGGCACCCAAAAGTGAATACCTCTCTGACGATGAAATAAATGGAATCGTGTTTCCTTCCAAAGCTGGCATATCTGCGAAACTCAGGGCCGAATAGCTTCCATTTGATGATAATAACTGGGAAACAAATATGTATTTGCACGTATGGACTCGGCATTCGAGTGATTAATTTTTTTCTCGTTCATGGATTTTTCCTATTTTTCCAGCTTTTCGTATGCAGTTACCAATTTTAATGGAGGCAACCTCCACATACCCCGAACAAAATAATTAGTCACGATACCAAACGAGTTGGTCTATGCTTTCTGCGGAAAAAATTATCAGAGTCTATCAAAAAAATATACGAAATACATATGACTATGATATTTCGAGTCGAAAGCAGAAAAATAATAAAAATAGTCGATCGTTAAAAAAAATCAGGGATTTTATTGAATTTTTGAGAAAGTTGGCGCCCGATGAGTCTCTACCCCTAAATCTTAGCGAGTTTTCAATTTTTTTTTCCCCCGAGAGTGCATGACCCCATCTCCTGAATATGCACGCCTTCCATCCGAAGCCTTGATTTGATCTAAAGTTTGCCCGAGAAGTCATCAATTCCAAGATTGATAAAAGCCCTCCCCAACTTATGAAATTGTGGAAGTTGGTCAGTGAAACTTCCGTAGCAAAGTGGTGCATCTCGAGCGTTTGCCATTTTAAACAAATTGAATAACCCCTGAAAGGCCGGGGCAACTTGACTCCTCGCATATTGCACCTAAACTCTCCCGAAACCGATGAATATTCCTCGATGCAATAATGGAGCAAAATGGAATAACCGTGTATATATTCACCTGTACATGCACCGGGGGAAAGCTGTATCTCACCCATCTTATTGGAGGTAGCAAGCCGTGCTAAACGTGAAATGCGCTGAATCTCCACTAATGCCAAACCGTGTACACGCCAAGGTTGTTCCATAGGGTTTCAGACCGTGTAATTGCCGTAAGATCCTTGCCACACAACGGGAACACATACGACACGTACCCGCTGACATTCAGTTACATACCCAAGAGCCCGTGTACGTTCTGGCAATAATATTATCCCGAGGCAGTATCAAGGGATATTTGATTTGCATTAGCGTCAAAGCATCATGGAGACATTAGGGGAATCCTGTGGACCCACCAACAAGATTCTCTAGAAGAAGAGCACAACCAATTCACCATCACATATCAATATTATTTTCGTCTCATTCTCCACTCCACAATTCATCGTTACATCTCTATGTATGGATAACTCCTCCATTTTCTGGGGCATAACAGATAGCCGTCATCCCCTTTTTCCCTGGATTCGAACTGCATTGGAAACTTCTCCCCAGCTAGACCAAACACAAGAAATATGTATTTCCGTGAGGGAAGTCGTGAATCGTTGTCCCGCGAATCGATGACTTTCAGGCCACCACCCGAAAACCAGAGAGATCGGGTGACTCTATTGTAACGTCAGCACAGTTTATCTTCGCCTACCCTCCAAAACTACTCTCTCAATTCTTCTACCACTCTTTCTTCGGTTACTCCTCGAAAAAATGTCCGCCCAGCTAGATGAATGACTCTCATACTCGAGTTAGTTAACCTTTTCCCACCGGAAATCATTTATTTTTACTTCAACTCTTTTATCCTCGCCAAATTCATCTCGCAATTTTTAACCAAGGATAAATAAGGATGTCGATGGGGATGAGATTAGTTGATCCTACAGGAGAGATCGATCGCGAGGAGAACGGGATTTACTATTTCGAGACACACCCGCAGCATTTCACCCAAATGGTGTCATTTTGCATGTGGAACGGGTTGTTCGAGTCACGGGAAACATTTCGGTTGTTGGACCGGTGGGGATACGAGTGGAGAATCACTTGAGTGATAATATTTTTCATTCGTACTTCCTAGAGTGCACATTCTGGATTGTGTTTATCAATTTTCCATATTGATAAACACAAATCCACTTACATTTAGCTCATTATTTATTAAATCATTATTCATTATTAAATCATTAACGAATAAAATAAAAATATAATCCCATGATTTTTCGTGTACTCCAGTGGCCGATTTGTCAGCCATCATGTTCGAATCCAATCCAATCAGAACTCTGAAAATTGGCAGCAAGTCTTGATATCAAATCTTCATCATAAGACGTGTCATCCAACCGCGAGTAGGAAGTTTACCCAAAAAGTGGCTCTTCCGTGATGTAATATTTTACATTCTCCTTAGCAGTTACCACAGACGGCGAAACTTTCCCTCATAGTAGCACCAGGGGGCCATTCCCCAGTGGCCCACTAGGACTTTAACGCTCTCCAGAATATCGTAGCTTCATCCAGCACAGCCAGGGGTCACAGAGGATATCTCGCGACTCCTTGTTTCACATCCACAACCGGGTGATATTATGATGAATATGGACCACCCACTGGCACACCTCAAACATCCAACAGCATTATTTCTCACCCCTGACTGACACAACCCGCACTAGGCAGTAAGATTAATGAAGACATTCGTCAGTTTAAAAATTATTCAAATGGCATTTCAAAGAAATCCAGAGAAATCGAAATGGTAATGGGCCAAGAAAGTTTTTCCCCTCTCCAGACGCTGACGTCACTTGTCCCTCGAAGTGTTGCTAGTCGAGGTGGAAACCCCCTCGAAGAGTAACGCGAAAGGGAGAGGGAAGAAAAAAAAAGGGCACCGGGTGAAATGCGACTCGACGTGGGTGTATTTTGTGAATTTGAAAGTGGATGGGGCGGTAATCATGATCAGCGTCGGGACGCCGTTCTCACAACCCCTCCTGGAGTTTCCTCCAGTGCTAATTACACTCTCCAAGTCTGCGATTATCCGCTTCTCAATTCCCTCTTATCCCACTGGCGCCCGCTTAGTTTTCTTATGCTATCCGGTGAGCTTCCTAGATGAGAATTATTGCCTCCAAGCTACCGTTGAAGCTTTTGTCGCAATTGCACTCTCCATTATCGAATTTTTTGATATACCATCGGCCCTCGTGTTATCTCCATGCAACATTAACGCCTTCGTACCGATCATTTCGATTTATCCCATGACAGAGTGTTGAGACGGAAATCCTACACCCTGAGCAGTTCGAAATGACAAAATACCTGTTCAACCGAACATGAAATCATTTTTTTTTTCCAAGAAACACTTGGATTTTCATAAATTTCTGGCAGTCGGCAACTCTTGATATTGGATCGCTGTGACCTCGTGCCAATCCTTTCCCGCTTGGATAGCCCCCACATGTGTCAAATGACACTTGAAGAAAAAAAAAAACACAGGGGAATAGCCATCTGAGAAATTCACCTCTCAAAACTCGTGATAAAACCGACAAGTTTCTCACCCCCAAAAAAATCCATCATGAAAAATGTTCATCGACGTTAACCGAAGACGAGACGGCATTTGGGAAATCGGTTAGAACAGATTGAAATTGAAACGAGAAGGGAAGAATTGTTTGTCGAGATGAAAATGATAGCAGAGCGGGGGGATGTAATACTATTGAGGACACCGTATGACTATAAACTGGGGGAGGGAAAAGCGTGGGTAACGAAGGTACAGATGCAATTTCCAACTGGCCAATTCCCTTTGATCGTCAATCGATTCTGTACATATTATATACGTCGGTAGTCACTCGGTAGATATCACTATATTTATCGAACATACACAGCCCTGCTATTGCACAGCTCCATACTTGAGTGAAAATATTTATTCAAATAACGTTTGTGAACTACGATAACTCGTCGAAGCTTAGAATCTAGCGCCGGTCAAATGAGAATTTTTTACTATTTTTTATAGAGACATGACAATATTTGTGATAAATAGTAAATGGTGGTGTCTCTTCGACGATTTTTTCTAGTTGAAATATTTCGATAGTTGATGAAAATTCCGGATCACTTGATTCAATTCGGTTTTAAAATTTTCTTTTTTCCGGACAACCGTGAACGATCGGCTTAAGGAGCTTCTGGTATTTATTTCATGATCTATTCACTGTATTCACCACTGTACGGCAATATCTTGCTATCACTATCTGAGTCACGATTAAGCACCCAATTCATCTTGCAGTGGGGAGGGACGCAAAAAGGGTACTTAAGCCTCTCGGAAAAAAATGAGAGATATTAATGGAAAATTCGAGAATACCAGACAGATGATTCATCTTCTTCAATCGAGCGTTTCGCGACAAGGGGTGGGGAGGGGGAGTTTTATAAGAAAATATTGATTGTAGCATCCGGTAACGGGATGCGATACCAGCCGCAGACGACTATTTACATTCGACGAGGCAGAGCTTTTCATATTCGATTGGTAGAAACTGGGAAGACTGAAACTGAGCGAGGAAAAGCGGGACGCCGGAATGCCGGAAGACCGACTCGCTCGATTGCCTCTTCCTGTTATTGAGATGCCGCCGGGTATACACTGAACGGAAAGTACCCATATATTCGGGGGTAATTATTGTTATGGGTATTGCACGGAGACGAATTTTCATCCTGACGGGAGAGCGAGAGAGGGGGAGAGTTGAGAGGTTGCGTTTATCACCGGCCAAAAACGTGAGTGAATACTTTTCGCGATGGCTTAATCGGATATTGGTAAACCTCGATCGCCGATTTCCATTTATGACTTCAAGTACTCGGGTGAAAAATAATTGTTATCGGAATATTTTTTCAAAATTTTTCAAAAATTTGAATAGGATAATTTTTTTAATAATTTAAATGGCGTTTTTTGAAAATATTGAAAAATCAAAGAAGTAAGAAAACAACAGTATAATTAAAAGAAAAAATTATATCCGCAAAAATTTCTAGAAAAAGATACAAAAAATTTTCCGAAACAAATTGTTTAAAAATTTTTCAAAACATTTCCCAAAAATCCAATTGTTTTGTTTCCCGATTTTTTTTTGTTTCAAAAGAAAAATTTTCTGAAAAGTTTTGAAAATTTGGAAAAAACATTCCGATGACAATTTTTTACCCGGGTAATGAATGAGAAAATCATGAACTCATGAATGTCACGGGTTGATGCTTGAATGATTCAACAATTCACCCCAGAAAATAGCGTCCATTTTCTCTCGACATTAACGTCACTCCAGGTCCAGTCTTTTATCTCTTTTTCCAGTCCTCCTTTGACCCAGGCATAACTGCGTCCGACCCCACTCGGAAAATCATAAATTACGATGACCGATAAAAATAAAGAAAGCCCCCCTCCCCCCTGTAAGTTTTTCCATGCACTGGGTCTTTCCTCGCATTTTCAAATCCGTGACCATCCCAATGGGAACGATATTCTAACTCCGGGGGAGATCGTTTTGTATGATACAGAGGGGAAGAAAAAAAAAATAGTGGAAAAGTGGAAACGGCGGAAAAACAAAAGTGGTATATGGCAGTTTTCACTGAGAGCATATGCGAAAAAGGTACGTGGCCCACCCCTTTGAGAACATCTTGGACACGCGATTACGACTCTTTCCACTATCTCTTTTTCCTCTGTACATTCCAAATGCCGCCTGCCAAAATTAATGGGGAGTTATCCCAGCGAGAATCTAAGACACGGTTGTGGAGTTTACCGGAGCTGTCCCATGGGGCAGAACTCGAGGATAATTCCAGGGTTATCCTGATGCTCCGGGATCGTTATCTTTTATGATTTTTCCCCGGAGTACACGGGGAAAAACCCCACAATATGGATTGGTCAAATATTTTTTTTATCGAATACAAGGTCAGATCGACTCATCAAGTTTTCGATGTTCTCTCCCATCCCCTCATATCAGGATGCCATCTGGCAGTCAGATGGAGATTACGAGAGTGATATTTATGTGAAGAGCCTTGATGCCCTCTGCAAAATACACTGAGTTTAGCCACTAACTCAGGGAAACGATACACATGAACAGGAAGAGTGGGGAAAGTTGGTTGAAAGGGTGGGGTAACAAACGTGGGTGGTAGCACCCGACCTAAACTGCACTCCCCACGACCTTTACAACATACCCCGTTCATCCCCAGGAACTCTATCTTCCTCTAGCCCTACCCTGTTGTTGCCGTGTACAACCGCATGTGTGCGGCTCGTATCTTGTTCACGTAGCCGACGTGAAACACGTACGTAAAACTAAATGCAGCGTACAATCTGCCTGGGTCTTTCCTTTGTGGCTCTATTGGTAACGCTACACGCATCTGGTGAAAATCTATGGCTGGGAATATCTGTGGTTTCCCGAGGCCCGCGGGTGATTCAATTAATTATGCATTTAATCATTTTAAATTTAACCTTTATTTTTCGTTCACATACCGGCCAGGTTGCGGCATAACAATACCAAATTATCGATATCATATTTGAATCAGGTATTTGAATATCAATATATTTTATATTAGGGGATTAATATCACCAGGAATTCATTAAAATTCACTGGACATTTTCCCGGAATTTAATCCACCGAATTGATATTAAACGACAAATCGAGAATATTCTTGAATGATCTGCGGTTTGAAAACGCGGGATTCCCCGGGAAATCGCGGGATGGCGGAATTTTCAGAAGCTGTCGATATTTATGGAATATATTTTTATGCGAGGTGTAGTCATGTGATTCAAAGTGATTACAATACCTTCAATGGTTGTACGATATTTCCGAAAGCTTTTGACTCTATCTCTCCCCTGGGGAGGAGAGGAGAAAAAAAAAAGCCGAGACTGCTGCGGTGTATGACGGAATATAAAGGAATCTAAATGTTGTGCTTTTGGCGTGAATCGCGAATGCCCCGGGTGGAACAAAAAATTCTATTCATTGTGGGATGAAGTATATAGCCATCTCTTTCATTCATACCCGTACAAACAGCGTCAAGGGCATTCGCGTTGTGAGATTCAACACATTTTCTGGGGTCCGCCAACAATTCGTCGAGGGGAAAATTATAACGTCCGAGGGTCTGATATAAAGATATCCCTTTGACGCCTGTGAAGGCACTTTACTTTTTTTTAACCCAGATTTTTCACACGTGTGTTAACTCCCTTTTTTCTCACATTTGTCGGTGGTAAATGTACATACTTTTGTCATGAGCGCACAGGGCACAGGGATTTTCCTGAAAGGTCTTTGAAGTGTCTCTGTACAATTTTTCAAGGATCCCCGACGATTATTCCCTCATAAAGCACTTTGAGGCCAACCAAAAAACCGAGAAAAAAAATATATCCGAGGGTACGTCATCACCTCCGTCAATTATCCACTCCCTCCGGGGAAATAGACGCTTTTTATTTTTATTATTTTTATCACCCATGTGTATCTACCAATCGGGAAAAGTGAGAGTTGAGTGGAGAGAGAAAAAATGTTGAGTGTGTTATATAGTGACGGGGATAACACCGAGTAAAAAAGTTTGTTATTTCTGATAAAAAAAAAAAAAACTAAATTCTTAACTTAGTTTTCACTTGATTTCAGAGAAAATATTTTTCATGTTGAGTACCAAAACTTCCTCGATAGCTGTCTTAATCCCTTCGAGTTAGGTAATCATCACGAGAATATCAAAAGCTCACCAATAAATATCATTTACTCCACAAATACAGTTTTATTATTATCTAATAATATCTTTTGACTGAATAAACATTTTATCATATGATAAAATCTCCCGTTTTTTATGGTAGATCGTTATTTTTTTTCACCATCAACTGACGTTTTTTTTCTTCATGAAGTTGAGAGACGGAAGAGCCGTCTGCGGATGGAGCCAACGAGGAAATGAGATGTCCACTGGAAGAAAAAAAATAATAATAATAAAGGGGACGAGAGGCTCTTTGTCATTGCCGAAAGCTCGAGGTTATTCCGGATGGAAGATAATCAATTGTCGATATCAAGATGAAACACGGTCATTGTTCATGGAAAACGAAAGGTCCGGGTTCTCCATATTGCCATCGGGTTATACCGCAGCGACGGTGAGTCTCTAAATTTCAATTATTCCCTGATTTTTGGCAAAGCCAACGGTTACCACACGTACGTCCAATGCTGTGGAACATCGGGCATAATACGTCGACGGCCCTTGGCATAATAGAGCCAAGGCACACAGACGCATTTCATGATAAATAATTGCCCACGTATCATACCATAACAAAGGATGCTCATTGCAGTATATCATCAGTGAACCGGCCATTTCGCCAATGGGATTTCTCTGGATTTCGGACTTGTCTGAGTCCCTCTGCGATTTCGTAATGATTTAAAAGACGCGGGAAACTTTATTTACGTCACCGT
Organism: Fopius arisanus; assembly: GCF_000806365.1. Lineage (NCBI taxonomy): Eukaryota > Metazoa > Arthropoda > Insecta > Hymenoptera > Braconidae > Fopius > Fopius arisanus. Next base: position 373,627 of record NW_011887772.1, on the reverse strand, counting down.
CAATTCAAACGAATTCGCACGGAGATAAATTCATCGATAAATTCACGTTTGCTGCATACCGTATACTGTAATTAGTGTACTGGAAATAAAAGTTACATTAAACTTCCAGGAAATGAAAAGCGTCAGGAGTGATTGGTTGAGGCCCCCTCCGTTTGTTTAATTTCAAGTTTTTCTCAGTTTTTTCTTAATGATTTTTTTTTCACGCTTCTCTGGCACACCCATTCATATTCCCTCTTAGCCCAGCCGACACGAAATATAATGTGTCCCCGTAACTCGCCGGCTTGTAGTCACGTACGTGACCGCATGAACCCACCCTTACCCAGTGTTAGTGTATATGCCAGGGGAGATTTTTTCATTTTTATTTGTTTCACGACATCCAAGATTCCTCTACTCCATGTGTGTGTAACCAGCCCTTATGCAAAGAAAGATATAAAGAAAATATACAGAGAAATGGAATATATGGGGAACGAAATAAGAGTGTAACAACGATAATTTAAGTAACCTCATGCATTCTGTTTTTTCAACTGGGAAAATAGGAGAAAACAGAAATATTTCACGGCACTCACCCCTCAAAAGTGTAATAAAACCGTTGTATTTTTGGGGGCCATTGCTGACTGCTTGGCGATTTTTTATTTTGATTTTTTAATTCATTTTTAATTGATCTGTCACTAAGTGATTTCAATCGACAAGTCGTTAGGAAAATTGAAATGAAAAATAGCAGAGACAGATGAGGATATGGTGCTCACAGGGAAGAGCTTTTGGGGAAAAATGAGAAATGGGAGAATGTTGGGAAAAATTGGTGACTCAAGTGGACGGTCTCCAATCGACTTGATACCTTCTTGGTAAATCAATTTGGCCGTTTTTTTTCCAGTTGATTCTCGAAGTTTGTGAGCTATCCTCTACCTTTTTCCAACTCATCCCCTCCGTTTTTCTCGTGTCTTCCAACCTTAAACCAACATTCAGAACGTGTGATTGTGTGTGACTGTGAGTGTAGGTTCGCCAACTTCTCGAAATGTGGTTCGCGTACGGGAGAGAAGGTGCTACCGACAATGGCCCCTAATCTAGCTCGGGTTTGTGTGAAGGGATAGGTAACAAACCTTATTCACAGTGGAAAAGTTTTTTGTAACCACAAATTGAATTCACCGTGTGCTGGACTTTTTCGTTTGGTGGGTGGAAGGGTGAATTCGAATGCGAAGAGAAGAAATTGAACAAGTTGAGAGCAATGTGAAATCGTGATGATTCCAGGTGTAATTGTTCGGGCTTATCAATTTATTCCACGAGACTTTTGGTAATTACAAAAAAGCTAATTAATAGATATCCCCAAAAATTTAATTTTCTCTTTTGAATTTTCAATAAAAATTCAACATTTTCTCACGCCAATAAATAATCCACTCTTTCCCGTATTACTGATCATTTTTATTATATTAACACTTTATTAAGTAATGAAAAAATACTTTGAACATGCCAGTGAAAGAGGGGGCGTAACCAGTAAAATAAGAAAACAATTAGTTGAACCGCCCCAAGGCGACTGCCGCTTGTGGATCTACCCAGTATTTTCCTTGCAATAAATTCTATTCACAACCTAAAAAACCAACTCAAACAATTAATAAAAAAAATCCAACAATCATAATTTTAATTACATCCCATACATACTTTCATCATCATAATATTATTTTTAATGGATTCATAAAAAAAGTTTTAAATTTGGCTTTGGGGAGTAATTTCGGACGAAAGTATCTGACATTTGGGAGAACATCCGATCTTAATTTTACATCGCAACAACTCCTGACAAAAAAAAAAACAAAAAAAAGAGAGAGGAAAAAAAACGGAATGAGAGAAAAACATAGGGGTACGAGTAAAAATACTGGGACGGTGGGGTGGGGACGGTGGGGTGGGGACGCTAGGGCGGTGAGGGAGCGGTGGGGGGTAATAGAAGAAGGGATGGGGGATGGGTGGGGGGCAATACAACGGGGATTGTACGAGTGCGCGCAATGTGTGGGGGGTTAGTATCGCAGTGGCTGAGTTCCGTGCGCATGTGTCTTCTTCCGAGACAGAACCGCCACAGCTTCGCGCCGCGACTCTCAGTCTCGTTCCAATCCCGCGGAGACATACCAACAATTATCCTGTCACCGACAGTTCAAGTCATCACGCAAATACCCCCTAAATCAAAGTTAGTACACCAAAGTGCAATCTACCTCCGGAAATTAATCTCCCATAATTGCATAATTTAAAAAACTCATTTCGCAATTTTTATCGGTTTTTTTATTTCTAAAATACGAAGTGATAACGAGAGTTTAGTTCATGTGATATCTACAGATATTGGTGGTGGGGGCTGGTTGGGCGGGCAATTAATCGCGATTATTCGCGATTATCCTACTGGGTAGAAAATAAGAAGTGATAACAAGTGGTGACGGATTTCGGGGGGACACGGGGGAATTCAAACGGACGTATCAGTGCGCCCTGCGGACCCTTCCAACGGATAGACACACGTCAATTTGGCTAATGGACATTGGACGAAAGTCACCGGTCCCTGGACAAATTACAGTGCACCCAGTGAAATTGTGCTGTGAAAAAGAAATCAAGGCGCACTACATGGGAGGATGTCATCGAATCTCGTGCTGAGAGCATCGTTAATGAGTAGAAATTCATCAGAGAGTACGAGGCTTTAATGAGGACACACTGAAAATGGGAAATTTACGCTGGATAAATCTGATCGTGCTGATCATTACAGCAATTACCGGTGAGTTCAATGAGGCTGGTGTAATACCGATGAAAAATTTAAACCCGAGTTTATTGATACGTCACGTGGTCACGCGAATTAAATTGTAGTTGACTTTTCTCCGGAGGAGGTACGAGATTTCCGAGATTTCCGAGTTTACGGAGTTCTCCATGAATGGAATATTAAATCCATCGAGCGAGATGAGAGCGAAAATAAGCTTTTCATTAATTCAGTGTCTGACGTTCAGCTGAAAATTATCTGCTCGCACGTGCAAGATATTTTTCCTCAGACAGAAGGAATAATTGTTTTCCTTTTTTATCTGAATCAATTAAAATCTCAATTGTAAGCCGCAACTCATAAAATAATGTTCAATGTTTATCCCGAGGTTAATGCACTTTACATTGACTCAAAGAAAGCGGTTTGAAGGCGCGCAAATAATTTGTCACACGTTTCAAACCGTAATACGGCGCAAGTGGAAAAGCCAGTTGCCTTTGCGGGAAAATTCAAATCCCTCGGCCTCTCCCCGGATTTTCCACCCCCTCCCCCTGGAGGTAAGCTGGCGTAAAATGAGTGGCTGCCTTTCTTTTTTATATGTTCATCTATTTTTGTTTAATTTCGTTGCAAAAGAGATAGTGATCAGTCCTTCTCGATTCTGGGTCGATTCTGGATATTTTTTTTTGTGGGGAGAATTAATCCGCCCAGCGGCTCGTTCTCCCCAGTTAATTGAAATATGGAATTCGTTCGTTGAATTCGTTTGTGACGACATTGACTCGGTTTGTCAACGTTTGAATTAAAAATAGAGAAAACTGCCATCACCTGGCGGTACCAATTAAGAGTGCTCTGAATAATTACTCGAGTATCTCACACTCGAATGCAAAATAGAAATAGTAGCAAAATGCTAATGCTGTGTATTCCATTAGGCATTTCCATGCCAGGTGTTATGCTAACCGACAGCAGTAGTTCAACCCTCAAACCGACGAGAATACGGAGTCAACTTCACCGTGAATGACTCGATCATTGGACTTGGGTTTTACCACCTACTATTTCCTCATCGCCGGAGTGCCCTAACGGGCACCGGGTATCGTCTCATATACTATGTACGTTTACGCCCTCACCTCGTTTACGACTAGGCAATAAAGGGACCCTCTTTCAGGCGCACATGGGTGTAACCCATTCTCGATGTGTGTATAGTTGTTTCCCAACGACTCAAAAGTTTTTACGATTTTCCCAATGACTCACAATCACTGAGTTTCCCACCGTAATTCAATAATCTTTCATGGGGTTTCATTACACGTCCAGAAATATCCTGGAAAAATAGTGGATTTTTTTATATTTTACCGAAGACATTAAATCCGCGGTCAACACTTTCTTATCTAATCCGATATTTTTTTTCTAATCATTACATCGATTACTCGTACACCGATTACTCGTACGACAATTGTTCATTTACTGGAATATAATTCTCGGGGTTATGGAAATGCTGAGGTTGAATTATTTGTCGGAGGACGGGTATATCTTTCAGTCGACTCGAGCAATTTTCATCTCGATGAGATCTCGAATTGCCAGTTGATCGCGCGAGCTGCGTTGTTCTTTTATCCATTTGGCTCAACCTCCGCTAGTTTTCAGTCTCCAATTTCTTGTCTCCCTTTAACTCATTTTCTACCGCTACAATACGACCAACTTATCTCATCTCTGGGCTGAATTTCCGCAAGTGTGGGCCTCAGCCACAGGCGCCAAGAAAATTCACCAAAGTCACTGTATGGACTTGGAAGCTCAACCGCCTCCAGCATTTACGCCTCGGAAATCCGAGAAAGTCCATTCAGACCCCTCATTCTCCTCAACCGCTGGACCCCGAATTCATTTTTTTCTCTCTTTGTAATTCTCTTGATTTTTTTTTTCCCCCTTTTTATACTTCACTCGTTTTTGCTTCGTTCCGCATTTTTCCCTTCGCTCTTGCCACTGCAAAAATCTATATCGAACGCAAATCTCACTCTCATCTTGCCCGCTGGCGCCTTATAGTTTGAGATTCAGTTATTCTGCTTAACCCGGACTTTTTTCCCTCTGGTTAATTCACCATTCTGAATAACACGGGTCAAACAAGCCTCTTCAAAGTCCAAAGACTTCTCGAATTATTCAATGCCTGGAGAAATATTCTTGAATGATCTTTGTTCCGCTGCTGGATAATAATTGAACGCTTGTTTTCACTAGATTATAATTCCCCTAGAATTTTCCTAAAGTGAACCTCAACAAAATACTCAGTTGCACAAAAAAAAAATTGTGATGAATAAAAAATTCAAGCGATTTTCACTCAATACTAATGAACTTCGTGTCTACAAATAAATTTCATGACTCACGCCGCATGGAAAACAAAAAAAATATTCTCAATTGCGTGGCCCTGGGCTAAGGAATAATACAATTATTTATGAGTCAGTCGGCGGTTTTTTTTTTTCGCAAAAAAAAAATTACTCGAAGTGACGAATAGCGAAGGGTCAGGGGCTTCTATAAACTAGTGCGTGTTAGATTATACAACTTTATATATAGAAAACGATATGGTCCGGTTGGAGGGATATGGCGACACACCACGACCCGTTCCACCTCGGCGACTCCGGGGATGCCAACGTCAGACATGGAATGTCAAAACACATACACCCTATGCACACCCGGGGGAACCCGGTGATGCCGATCGTAATCTGGTGACTCGTATTAACCAAAAAAAAAAAACCAAAAAAAAAAAATAGCACATGTGGGGATACAGTCGAGTTAACATCGGGTTTTAATTTTCGGCTTTTGCCATATTCTATCATTTTTTTTCCACCGTGACGTTAACTGATGATTAAGATTGGCACTTAATTTGAAGAGAACATGACTGATGCAATCTGGAATTCATTTGATTTCGGTTAAGAAAGATAATTAGTGGTTTTAAGAAATTTAGGATGTTACTCTCGATATAAGTGAGGATTAGGACTTCGCGGACGTCGCGGGTGTTGGAAAATTTCTAGAGAATTCTCTCCCAGAAGGTTTATTTGTACGTTTCACTTCTGATGGAGAAAAGGTGGATGGAACGGTCTTAACTCAGTGTGGCATACAAGTCAAGTCGCGAAGGCTCTTTCCAAATTTCACGCCATCATGAGCGCCTTGTGTCGACGCCAGTACCATCTGAGAGGGATTTCTTCCAGCTTGACATTCTCCAGTGAGTTAGAAGAGAGAGGGTTGGAAAGGGAAATCTGTAGAATCAGGCTTGTATAGAGAAGTTCAAGTCTGAGACAAAAGAAAAAGGGGCTATACGTTTTTCATGGTAGCTGAGAGGTACGTTGACGGAGGGAGTAATGGATAATTTTAGATTTTGACTTATCTCCATTTTCTCATTCTCCCGGTGAAGAGAATACGAAAAATAAACTGAAAGGGGTGGTTTAATAATATACAACGCCAAGTGTCCAACTGGTGTGATAGCAGAAATAACAAACTTCTCGGTCTACATCCGCTCGAATTAACAACAAAAATCGGAGGATTTTAAATTGCTCGGTGTTTTTACGGCGTAATCCTTCAGCACTAGTTGTTTAATCAGAGCGACCCAATAATAATGCTGATTCACCTTTATTAATTATTCCCAGTCCTCTCTGTGTACTCTTTCTTTCAGGGAATATTCGAGTTGGGGGCAAGTTTGCTGTAGAGATAACTGCGCTTGAACTATATTATCCCGGGCCTCTTATTTCCACACCTACCGATGAATCCAACCCACTCCGAAATAATTCCCACTCAAAGTACTCCGGGGATTCTTCGCTCCGCTTGGAGATTTACTCCCTGCTTTTGCTAATTAATTCTTCTCGATTAATCACTCCTGGGGGTGTTCTTTGCGGTGGATCAGCAAAAGCTCTGGAGTCGATATATCAGTAGAGTAAAACTGCCATTGAAAAATATTCGTCATGTTTATTAGTCATTTGAAAAAAAAGATCATTAACAATATGAACCAACGAAAAGAGACAAAAACCAAAAGGGCATTCTTGTCAGTCGTATGTGCACCGTTAAATCACTCGAGTGCACATATTTACTCAACCGAGGGGTTGAATACGCCGTTATGACGTCTGTTTATCCGGAAGAGACTTAAGTGGCCAGGGGATTAGAACAAAAAGCCCCGAACCGTGTCGTTAACTCCGTGGCTCATCACCATCATGTGGATTTAAAAAATTTCCGTCCCCTCGGGGGAGCCAATGCCATTCACCAGACTAACAAAAAGCCGTGATTTAAAAAAAAAAATTAAAACCTCGGTATTAAATCGCAAACAGATTCCACTTGCTTTCCCTCCACCAGTCATAAATGCCTCAATGCCAAAATCCTCCCCCACACCCACTGAGAAATGCATCAATAGGCCTTCAACTCCATCTTTCCTCTCACATGCAGCATGAATACTCGTTACTTCATTTTTACGAATAGCAGTTTATTCTTGTATACGCAACCACCAACATCCCTCCATCCCCCCATCCCCCCATCCCCTCATCCCCTCATCGCCGCTTGAGTATTGATGGTATTGCAGGCGTTTTTTTTTTGTCGTGGAATAAAAAAAAAAAGAGAAGAGGGAGACTGAAAAAAACTTTTATGGACTCATCAACCACGATATCTCGAATGTTGCGTCGTGGAAGGGTTGGGGTATAAAAATTATAATCACCGCTAACCAGAAGTTTGAAAGGTTGCATCGAGTCGTATAAACACAGAGAAATTGTCGGGGAATTACTCGTATTTGTTCGCGGAAACGAAAATAGCTAATTAACGATTCTTTTGTTGAGTCGGTAATTAGCGGATTTTGCGGATGAGGGGATACCTGTGGGGGTGTTGTTTCTTGGTATTTATTAAACCGGAAGTATTCGATTTAATGGCGACAACAAATCGACGTGTTGACATGTTGCGATATTCAACAGATCGATTGATCGATTCGGGGAGTCGATTCACGGTACATTATCTTCATCAAACAAGTGTACGCGAGACATTCACTGCGAGATGAATTCAAGGAGTTATAAATTCTCTTCCTGAATGAAAAGCGATAAAAAGCTCGCCGTACGGTGCAGTAAAAATGAAACTAGATGAGATTTTCATATCGCTGTACCGATGGTATAAATAAACGGATGATGGGAATATCGATATCGAGTTTATATAAAACAAAATTTCTATAGATACAATACCCCATCATGTGGAGGATGGAAAGTTGGAGAGTTTTCTTCCTTGGGGGAGACAGTTATGGGCTGTGCGCGCGAAAAATTTTATATTTTCTTTCCTTTTTCTTGTTGCGAATAGTTTCAAAGAGGGGGAGCATGTACTTGTCGGAAAACTATGTTTATGGAGGTCTTCGGTGTCGTTATATATTTTTTATTTTCTCGAGTTTATAAAATACTCGGAAAGAAAAATTGAAATTTCATGGACAGGTGAATTGTCATTTTAAAAATTATGGAATAAGTCATTTATCCGGTAATTTCGTGATATTTCAAATGGATTGATACACGGAAGAAGCAGAATTATGTATATTCGGAAGAGACTACAAAATTCTCATGAATAATGTCAATAGGGGTTGAAGTGTTAAGTCCTCGTGGTGTGGGGGAGGTAAAATGGGGGGGAGGGAAAAGCCCGATAATTATATCGGGTGTCGCTTATCTTTTGTGAAGGGTGAACACCGGGGGATACTACAGGGGGATGTACATGTGGTAAATGGGAGGGATCAGCCCTCTGGCCCCAGTACTCGTGGTGGTTGATTCATTTTTGCATAATGCAGCCTAATAAGGCCTAATTAATGAAACACCGGGATCCCCCCGATCTCTGCCCCCGCTAAACCGGACCACTTTACCTCTATGAAGGGATATAATACGAGGTTAATTGGATTTACACCGCACTTATGCTCATGGGGAATTTTTCGTTTCGGAGGGCAGGTGGATTTTGGTGGCTCTTTCCACTCCAGGATTGCGTGCACAGACAACTCCTAAAGACACTTCCATAATTAATCATCTTCATTAATCAATCCCTCCGAAATTAGCGAATTATCTGAGTTTCAATAATTCCACTAAAGAAAACCCTGGACAGGCGTGAAATTCCCTAGCTGTCAAACGTAGAAATAACCATCAGTCGATAATTCATAATATTATCATTCGAAATTTTTCGTGGTACGCGCCATTTTGTGCACGCCATTTTATGGGATGTTTTTGACTTTTAATGACAACCGCGACTCTTCTTCATTTAGTGTACAGCTGCATTAGCTATTGAGCATCGGCTTTATTCGGAAGAATCTTCATAAAGGATCCGAGCATCAAAGCACACGAACCGTCCGTGATTATGGAGTATGTCCACACATTATTAGCTGTCCTCGTTTCCCGTCTGAATATTGCGAAAATGTGTATGTCCTCAGCCAATATTGATATCGAAATTACCATATATTGAGCATGACAACTGTGTCAACAGTTCCTTGAAATTTTCCAGAAATTGGAATGTGAATAATCGAAAAAAAAAGGGATGATTAAGGTTTATTATTAATTTGATTCTCAAAAGGTACTATTCATGAGATTTCGCGAGGGACTTGAACTCTTGGCAGAGCCTGAACTTTTTTTTCCACCGAACAATAATCTCCCTGGTTGACTGATTGAAACTTTCCTAATAGATTTTTCATGTCATCCGAGTGAACTTTAAGACCCACAGCTTAAAGTTTGTTAGCTCACTACTGTCATCAGACTATTCCGCGGCTCTCTTGATTGATTCATGGAATAAAAAAGACGAAACCATCAGCGGTATTAAAAAGAAATTAGTGAAATCGAAGGGGTCTTGGATATTTGACGAGTTACTGTGTATTTTTCAAATGAATAAAATAGAGATGGTGACAAAAAAATGGTGGAAAAAGTAGCGCAGCATCAAAGAGAAGGAAGAATAAGCTACCGTCGCGTAATTCCCAAACGATCCCTCGGAAAAATAAATCACGGTAGAAAAGACGAGGCAGAATGAGAAGAATGCACGGGAAATCGAGGAGGAACTATGGGGACTTCTCTCTCATTCATTCTCGATCGAGGACAGTTGAGTGGACAGCATTGGAAAAACGAAGAAAATGTGAAGGAACATGTTCTTGTCGGCGGGGGAATTATTCGTCGCGCGTCCGATGGATTTTTCCTCGTCGTTGAAAATCGCCCGCGGAAATTTTCGTTGACTCTTCCCCTATTCTCCCGTCGTATTCGACGTACCCGGGACAAATTGCTCCCAATGGAATGAAGTATTCTGCTGTTGATCGGACGACGGATGACTATTTCACCGGGAATGGAAATTCACATCATGATCGAATGCAAAATCTCGTAATGATCATTGAAAGACGGCACGGAGAATAATTCTCCAGATAAATTCCAACCCTGGTGGTGGAAAAATCACAATCTTCCGGCTGTGAAAAATTCTAGTGCTATTCAAGTAAAACTTCTCAAGATTTATGAGAGAATTTCGTATGAGTGTGAGAAAAATTCACGTGTTGGCCCGTAAAATTTCTATTTCTGGATGGAAAAATCGGTTGGATTATCCCTCACATTTTTTCCTAAAATCACTCCCGATTGTGGAGTTGCTTTTTTTGTCCCCAAGGAAATCGATTATATGGGAAATCTCGTTACAGACTGAACGTATCGATCACCCTCGACACATGTACTGTGAAAAAAAAAAAGCGGTGGAATTACGTTTTCCATTATGGACTAATGTCTACCGATGCGAGGGCCGTCACCCAAAAGATTGAGTCTCCCAACACGATGGCTGACAGGCTAATGAGTGAAGACTTTAAAAATTCGGAAAAAGGGAAAAGGGAAAAGGGAAAAGGGAGTGTGTTGGTTCATTTGTCTGGGCTCGTAAAAACAGAGTGGTGTTATTTCGGTGTCGGGGCGTGTACATAAAGCATAGCGAGACTATGAGAATTGATTTGTGAACGAACATATGGGGACTATAACGACAAGCATTCGGAGTCACTTGTACTCTAGAGAAACTCCAGTTTATGTACCATATGGGGTAGTTATGCATGTCCCAATCAATCATCATGTTTTTTTTCTAAATTTTCTCTTTTTCTCCTCTCTCTTGTTTTTTACCACACAAAAAAAACCCTCAAAGATCGCAATTAAAATAATCATTTTATTTTCTATCCTTCAAATAAATTGAGTTACGGTAAAATTAAACACCAATTAATTTCCCCCGTGTAACGATTTTAATGAGTCTGTCAACTTCAGTCTTGAGGTTTTGAAAAATGTTTCTATCAACTCCAGTACAGATCGGTATCGTAAAAAGAGAGGAGTCATTTCCGTTGAAAAGAAAATATCAAGGCAATATATTGGCGGAGATGTTGAGAGATTAAGGTGCTAATCATGAGCTTCCACCAGGAGTGAAGAAACCCGGACGATAAATCCTTCGAGAGCCCGATGTTCAAGAATTAGTGCAACTCCTCCAGAAGCCGATGGAGGAAAACCCGAGATTGAACGTAACCCCTCCACACATCTGTTGCCAACTGCCCAGAAGTGCCCGGGATATTCTTGGAAGTTATTGACGAGGTCGGGAATTTTCCCCCTATGACACGTCCCCTCTCGTATTTCACTCCATCCTGATGGATATTACTAGACTCGGAGTAACGAGGATTCTGATAAAAATTATCTTCGTCACACAGGGGAGGAGCCCTTTCATTTCCATCCAGCTGAGCTCCACCGAACATTCATGAAATGACAATTTTAATGAGCAAGTACGTAAATTACGTGAGGGTACAGACAGAATTACCATTCGAAGGGATTAAACAGAATATCCGAATAATTTTTCCAGTACAAAGTCTGTGGTGAATATTTCTGAATATTTTTTGGAACTCTTTGAGGGATTTAATATCACCAGTGGAAATATACAGGCAATTAACCGCCAGTTGATGATAAATTAATCTAAAAAAAATTTGATGATGAAATTTTATTGAACAAATCAATTCGATTATGATCAGTCAAATAAATTTCTTTCGGAATGCAATCGTCGGAGGGAATTTAACCCCTCATCACCATCGAACGTATTAAGACGTCTTAATTCCGTGTCCTCTGCGCTGAAGCCCTCAGAATCCGAATCACAAACTCCTCTGAGTTGAATCTGCGACTTTATTTTCTTGACCCAGCTCGGTATCACTGATCCTCACGGCGTACACATTCCCAAGATCTAATAAATGACTTTCCGCCCCATTCTCCCACTTTCTCAATGGCTCTAGTTCCTATTCTCTCCTACTCCGGACTTTCTGAATGTGTGAGACCCCAAGAGACAACGACTACGCAATCTACTCGTTTTTACTTCAAGAAAAACTCTTCGAGAGATCGATCGCCCGTCGTTTATGGTAATGCATCGATATCCTAAACACCCCTCCGAGGGTAAATAATCCCGTTAATTAATTAATAGCGGTAATTATTCTCTGGTTTTATAAAGTATTTACTGATGAATTCTGAAGAGAAAAAATAATTGAATGCGATTTTTTTCACTGGTGTTGATAAATTTTTTCACTTCTCCATTTTATCTAGGATAGTCAGACACTTATTGGATATGGACGGTCTAAGGGATTACCTCATGGAGTATTCATAAAACACGCAGCCGACGTTTTACCCGAGACCTTTGCTAAACTGTTTTCAGGGCGCATGCCTCCGAGACACGAGTGGTGAAAACGATGTGAAACGAGCTAGATTGCTCAGGAAACTGCAAACTCTCTCCATAAGACATGTACTTACCTTTTGTTTCCCCACGCGTTTTCAATATTTTCACACCACCCCTCATCCCCCTTTTCCCCATTTCTTTCGGTTTTTCCACTCTACTACCCCCCACTACAAGATGTAAACAATGTATCATCCTCTGAGTAAATTAATTCCGGAAAAAAACAGCGGAAAATTAATATGAAAATCCATAGTTAAAGGCAAATAATTAATTCTTATTTTTCAATCATCATCTGCAGGAGTTATTGTTCTCATCGATGATTATCTGATAAGTTAATGAAGTTATAAAGATTATGATTAATTGTCGGAGCGATGGGGGAAATTCAAGTGTGCAGTCAGTGGCAATAGTTACCCATTGGCAATTTTCAATTTCGAGTTAGAGACTAGCTACACCAGCATTTTCCAACTTTTGAGGCTCGTACATCTCGCAAGTCCCTTTCTATAGCACATCCGACGAACGATAGAGAACAATTCGTCTTTTTTCCCTGGCAGTAGTAGCAAATGGTTTTTCTAGCCGCTGCGTGCTGCCCACTTTTATTCGTATAAAGAAAAATCCCGCATCAAAGAACTTTCAGACGAATGCTCCATGACAAAAAAGCTTGAGTTTGCGATTGGAATGAACGTTGTCTGCAGTCATTCGAAAGTTATATCTCAAATATTCCACTCCCTCATTTTCATTTTTCTTTTCCCTCATTTTTTTTTTTATCCGCGGATACTCTTTACTTTCCACTCTACGAGCACAACTTACGCATTGTTCACTCGGCGTACGCTTCAACTTGAAACGTACTTAGTATTGCACTCCCTCATCCCTTTTTTTTTTTCTACTTTTTTTCCCCTCTTTTCCACCCACCGACTGATCGTATTTCTCGGCTGATCTAGGATTATGGCAAGGAGAACCCAACGAACGAATTCGATTCGCAGTTGTACGGGAAAATCCCAGTGGCGAGAGAAGGCAATCGCGTCAGTGCCTTCAACGTAGACCCATTCTACTCACAATTTTTTCTCCATTTTCTTTTGAGTCTTCCTTTTACTATCGAGCCCTTCGACGTTGAGATCTCGATGCACCACTGCCGTTACGTCGGAGAACCGAGGATTTTCACCGAATCCGTCTCACGATCTTGGGACAAGACTCCGTCATGAGAAACATCTTAGTTTCAGCTTTCGATAAAATCGTTTTCAGTTTTTCATCGAAACTCGGAGGGGGGACTTAACGGCGATACCTTCGCCGTTAAAAAAACGTACTCGTCAAATTTCGAGTTAAACTCTTTATTTTTTAACGGCGAGGCGCATTAAATTTATCTCCATTGTGGCACTGCGGAATCGGGTAACGTCTTGCATATTCAATGCAGCTCTAGTTTCCCTGAATTATCAATTTATTGAAATATCAGGGAATTTCAATGGTGAATTCTAGGAATGAATTATGAAATTTACATTCGCTCGGGGATAAATTCCTCAGAAAAATTTCACTGACGGCGGTTTAAATTTTATCGGCCAGCAAGCCAATTGTCCTCACAATCCTTTTGTCAAAATTGAATAACAAAACATTTGTCGTTGACAATTCTTATGGAAAAAAATATGGACGGAGAAAAAATTCCAGTGGAAAATGTTTGCACTTCGATTTCCATAAAAACTGGAGTTATCCATTCAAAGGTTGAGGACGTATTCGCAAAAAAAAAAACCACATGATGGATGAGCGAATTGATTTCTCAAAAGAAAATATTCAATATTTTTATCCCTCATCAAATGGAATAAAATAATTGCTCATTTCATGATTTGAAATGATTGCAAGTGATTTCATAAGATTTAAATCCACTGACCCATTGATTATTTTTAATCAGCAACTCGCGACTCGATTCTTGAAACAAAAACATGACGTATTCCATTAAATGTGGAAAGGAGGAAAATATAAGTGGCAAGGGGATCTCGGTAGCGAGAAGTTGACGAGTTGTCACGTGCACCCACAACTTGGTAACCTCTCACTTACGCTTGTTCACTTGAACCAGATGCCTCTCGCTTTGTACTGTCCTCGTTATGCATCGTAGCAAAAGTGTTCTCACTATGCCTCCGTGGCATTCAAAGTTTGTTTATCTACAAAAGGGTGATGAGATCACGGGACCAAGAGCCCGTATGGTAGCATATGGTGGAGGGCGTATAAATAACGACCAAGTATGTCTATTGTCGGGAAAATATTCCTGGAGCAGAATTAGAATTTCCTGGGGTGAACGTCCACTCCATAAATTATTGTAAAAATATTTCACTTCTCCATCAATCTTCAGCTCTCGACAATAATTCCAAAATTTTCTGGAAAAATAAAATAGAATTTCAACGAATTACACTCCCAGCATTTCCGGGAAATTCGGATAAATCATTTCAATAGCGATTTAATTGCAAAAATTATTCATTCCGAGAAATTATCATGTTTAGTCCCCGGAAAATGGTAATTGAAAAAATCTGCGATTGAAAATATACTGGATAAAATAAAATTTGATGAGATAAAATATAATATCCGAATGTTCTCGAAAGCATGTAATCGGGATTAAAAAAAATAATCAAATGCTAGTCGGGCATTCAGTAAAACGAATGGAATAATGATTTAATAACGAGAATGATTAATCACTGAATATTACGGTCGCATGGAGTAAATGCCAGCTATTACAATTTTCCACGAAAATCGCGGACGTACGATTTTAATCCAAATGATTACAGAGGTTTTAGTATCTGGGTCACGTAGTGTTGGTTGACCGTCTTCCACCCACAAACACCGTGTGGTGGATTACGATGGAAGAGGATCAATGAACACATGGATTTCCCCAGTGAAAGCACTGAGTACTCAGAAGATTGTATGAATATGCTCCAACTGTACTCGCGTACGTAAATCATCGGTAAAACCGAGCGGCCAGCGAGCGGGCGTTTTCCTTTTGCGGATTCCACTCGGAATTTGCACTTTATCACAGATCCGAATGACTCCACCGAAGATATATTAAAGTAGAAAAAGACCACGGGTATGAGAAATCCGCTGTTGGAGCTCACACCTGTTCTCATTCGAACTTAAAAAAAAAAATCACATCCCGCGTCAAGCCGAAAATCGGTCTCAACTAGAGACTTCAATAATTCACCGGAGGTTAACTCTATTTTTGCCACTTAATGCAAATTGATTTTTTTTTTTTTGGCTTGATTCAACTCGATTTTCAGGGTGATTGATCAAAAGCCGGGTTTCATCAATGGCCAAAGGTTTAACGCCCGGTGTAAAAAAGAGATTCTGCTAACGGGTGAGCATTTTAATCTCAATTCCAAGTTCGCGGTCAATTCTGAAGTTTTTGCGTTGGTTTTAAAACGGGATCTATCCGCGGAATTATCGGAAAAGCGAATTTTTCGAGTGGAACAACCGAACACTGGTGAAACATCAACGAACAAATCAAGGGATCACTCGGTAACATGCAATTTCAAATGCTACACGCATTGAATATCTCTCCGGCGGTCAATATGTGTCGATTCACTATGAAACGTGTACACTCAACCGTTTAACCATTGATGAAATCGATGATGGGGCGGTACGATAGTTTTTTCAGGATTAAAAATAAACCGAGAGATTATGAACGCTCAATATGATTCATCCGCTCGTTCGCTCATAAAGTTGCAGTGGTGATTAAAATTTCTGTTTCCGATGAATCCAGTCGTCAGGCCACTGTTTCACATACTGACAGTTGCGAAAAAAAAAAAGAAAAAAAAATTATAAAATACCAGTGTAGCCTGATATAGAAAAATGTTTGAAAATGTTTGAAAATGTTTGACGTGGCGGATGGCAGAATGAAAATTGAGGGGAATATTCTGGGGAAAAGTGTGGAAACTTGGAAAAAATGGGAATTGCTGCCGCAGGGTGAAAGAAAACAACGAGCAGTTGGTTGCACACTGCCATGGGTCATTCAACCTCATCTAGTGAACAAATGCACGCGGTTGTTAGCCGCTGATGAGTAAATGAGACTAGCTAATGTGCAGAGTAATTTCCGGGGCTTTGTGTATTGAGTCTGTTTGGCATGTTCGTGGGTGGAGGCTGTTTGCATTCATCAATTACTCGTTTTCTCCCGTCCACCGCTGCTCGAGAAATCCTTATTCTGTCGCCATAGCTTCAGTCTTTCCCTTTGATTGTCAAGCTTTTAAATTTTTAACAAGATTTTCACATTAAAAAATTGGATATAGCGATACAGATATCAAAAAATTGCTGAATGAAATTAAATAAAATTGTTTAAATAATATAAAATATAATAGTCCAGTGAGACTTGGAGGAATTCACGTGTTTTTCATTCAAACAATTTATTCTTGTCCACAACTTGACATATTCCCACGTAAACGACCGAACGATCAGCGTACAAAAGCTCGTGATGCATAAATGGGTATTCTTGTATCGTACAAGAACGGATAATTGGTAAGCATGACTGCATCGCCAGTGAAGCCTGGCCATGCGCAATTTTTTCCCCTCGTTTTCTTTCACTCTACCATGTGGCTTTATTTCTATTTTTTATTCGAGAACGCTAAGACAAAAGGCTCGATATAAAACAGGTGAACGCGTACGACACCGGAGAAATAACAATGACGGTTATTCACCGGTGATACCCAGGGGGTATTTTGTTCCGAGAATGCAATGATCAATGCAAGTGAATTCAAGTGTTTTCGTAATCATTAAAATGTGAGGTCATTACTGGAAATTAATGGGAATTACTGGAAATTAATGGGAATTACTGGAAATTACTGGAAATTCTAAATTAATCTATTGAATCCCGAAAAAAGAGAAATGAATTTTTCTTGGTCTGAAATATCATGGAGTGCGTCAAATCGAAATCTTCAGACTTGCGTTATAACCGTTAATCACCTGACACGGCATTCATTGAAATCCAACCGCTTGTCAGACGCACCGTGATAGATAGTAATCCCACCACCGCAACACGAATGTCATTGAATGTGTCAGTGTCATTGAAATTCAATTATTACCCGTCATCCATTCTCCTAGGTTAAAAAGAAATATCACCCTCGCCCTGTGGCCCATTCTCCTCAAAAAACGCTTCCATCTTCATCCCATTTTTTTTTTTTGTCGCTCAATCACCGAAACGGATTGATACGTTTGGACACGATAAACCCCGAGACCACCCGAGAAATCGATGCTTACTCCAGTATGGATATTGCCAAAGAGTCGTAGTCCTGCATCCCAAGATAAAATATTACTGGAGTAGGGTAAATTCTGTATATTCCTCATCCCTAGACTAAAAATGTCTGGTCACATTTTGAAATTTAACTGGAGCGTAAAAAATTATTCTGCAATTTTTTTTACTAGGAAATTCGATTAATTCTTTAGAGAATCCGTAAAGTCAATTGAAAATTTAAGAGATTGCCTATTAGATAGTGGAATCGTTATATTCAACTCCCCTTAACCCCTCCCCCCGTCAATAAAAACGCATTCCTCGCCCTCGGCCATCAAAATACACGATAAGTTTTCCGTGGGTATATCTCTAAATCGTGAATGACCTTTAATATATTCAATAACCCTCCTCTTCCTTTGGTATACTCCATCTATATGCAGCAGTATAAAATTTCGACTCACACCCGGTAGTAAAGATTATCCTCTTTCATTGGACGAGTTTTCGATACAACGGGAATTGCGATTTTCAGACTGATATGAATTCTCCACTTTATCGCGCCATTCTTCAGTGGAAGTGGAAAAAGTCCAATGCTCTTTGAAAATTTTTGCATTTTCCAGAATGAATTTTAAGTCAATTTCAGATCAAGTCGTTCACGTAAATTCACGGTAATTTCGTTATTTTAAGGCGCAGTAAAACCGAGAATTCCTCAATAAAATATTATGCGGAATAAAAAAATGTTATGAAAAAAACTGACGGATAAATAATAATTACGTGATCATTGGTATGCATAATTGTTATGAAAAGTCAACCTGATATTTAATAAAATATTTAAGAGGTTAAATGATTTACCGTTGGGAAAATGCACGTGAATTTCCTGTAAATTTGTCGTTGTTGAAGATTTCAAGAGTAATTTTCCAACAGTGGAGTCCTAAGAGTGAACTATGGCACGATGGAAGCGTCGCGGCTCCTTCTAGTTCGTTGATCATGAGAAAATGCAATAGTTTCGCGTGGTTGAAGAGGAGAAACTAGTAAAGTTCCGGATGGAGAAGCGAGAAGGATGAGTCGTCCCAATCTACGACCTCTCCTGGTACTCACTCTCCGTTCTTCATTCTATTGTTCACCATCTGAGATATTTTCCCTGAGAATTCCCACCTCGTCATTATGTCGAGGGTTCACACCCCCACTCACGTCCGCGTAAATAAATAAAAATGACATTTAAAAAATCAGCAGAATCCGCGGTAAAAAAAATAATTTATGAACTCATCGAATTGAATTTAACCGGAGGAGCGCTGACACCGAAACTCTCTGCTCTTACTCGATATTAGAATATTGGAGGATGCACTGGGTGTGACAAGGCCATTCTTCCTGGTAAAATATCTTTCCATTCAGAGTGTGTAGTATCGAAACTATAAAAAGTACATGATTTCTTGTCCACAGCCACTCGACGCCGGTGTGAATCGATATGTATTCCAATCGCGCGAGAGCCAGTGATACTCCTTCACACCTACCGTCAATGTTTACGGTGGTGCATACAAATTATTGTTGAGAGAATAAAAAATATACGAATAAACCTGATGGCACTTGAAAAAACAAAAATAATCCTGAAGAGAGTACAAAAATTGATGAATTATTCCGCGTGGAGTTGACGATTAAGCGATTGTCAACGGAATTGGAAGTAATGGTTTTCAATTTTTACCGGTAAATTTTCAGAATGCAAATAGACCGTTGAGTTCCTGATATCCGACGTTAGTTAACTTCTCTGTTGTCTCATGAATCCCATGAAAATAATGAGGCTTGGATATGCAAGTACTTATAGGGTAGTTTCCTCTGAGACGTTGCAGATGCGGGCGCTGTAAAACTATGTCCCAGCCACCTGGTATATACTATCGCCGTAACTATCGTGAATTCATCTCTTTGAAACTCACCGTAAATGTGTTTCTACACGATGCAAATAATGAAACGAGGGAAGTTACGAATGAATGCATCACAAAGTGTCAGTGCAATTATTCAGAGGAGTATAAATGAACAAGAAGACAACATCGTTTACACTTTCTTTCACGATGTTGCACTTTCATCTCTAATTGTTCCACCCTATCTTGCGTTCCAAGGTGTAATCACTTGGATCGTTACACTAAACCCCAGAAGAATAAAAAAAAATCACCAGTAACTGCAGTGTTGCCGCAATGATAATCACGATAATTGTGAATTTTTTATATTCTCGATGGATTTCTCATTTCCTTTAATTTCCGGAGCCCTCAATTTTCTTCTCTAATACTCATCAGTCCAGGGGAGGTAAAAAAATTTCAACAAGTTGGCTGAGGAAAATATCTCATAGACCAGTTCCTCTATATATTACAGAATACTGAGGGAAGAGCAGCTATTAAAACTTTCGCACTCGTCTCCTAACCCATCCCCTCGGCTCTGCTCATGTTTTCTTCTCTCTCCTTGTTCGGGAAGGGAAAGGCAATCGACGGAACGAAAAAAAATTAACGCTTAAAGTACGAAAGAACTTGACGGTTGGCGGGTTAGACCGTCACTTATAAAGCGAGTGACGAGTAGATAGAGTACAATTAGGTGATGCACCTCTTCAACTCAAACTTGATGTGATATTTCTTGAGCTCTTCAATCCCAAAGACATAATAATAGACTGCATAAATCCTTTTTTCATCTGAATTTACGTCTCGAATCTTGATAAATCTGCAAAATAAGTGACGTGTCTTATTTTTCTTATCGATAATTAAAAATTGAACGAGTAATAGGAGGACGAGAAACTTTTCTGAACAGCTGCTCCAGAAGTTGGGTGAGATCCACCATCCAGCTGAATTGCAAGTTGCTGACTCAACAGTTCACGCCTATGTGCTCAAGTAGAGTTGTTGCTGGGTTTCCAAGTCCAACATTTTCCAGCGCACTTATTCGACTCCTTGAGAGACGCTAGTAATCGTAATTAGTCTCTGTCAAATGATAATGAGCTACTCCGTGAATTTTTCTTACCTCAAACTGCCTGGGATTTTCCTCAATTTTTCGGGGCGATAAACTCATTATTTCCTTATTAAAATCCACCAGCTGTGATGAGAAAAAAAAGAAAAAATCAAACAAACACAGAATCACTGAATTCACAGGCAAACGCTATTCGATGAATACTGATATCTCCCCTGATCCCATCACTTGTGACGTGAATAGCAAGTTCGATTTGTCATATCGTCCGGATGAAAAAGTTTATGCGGAGAGAAAGAAAAAAAAAAAAAACTCATTTGACTGAGAATTCCAATCATGGCCTCCAATTCTTTTTGGCTTAACCACATATTGAACGAATACGACAATGTCCATAATAGAAACGAGTGGGAGTTGAGGCTCGATGAGGGGAATAATCTCGCGCACTGGTGGTGGCAAAGTGGTTGGAATTTGGAGCGCGTAGGCAGGGAGAAAAGGAGGCTGAGGACCGGCAAGTCGAGGGAGGGATGAGTTGAAAGAGCGTGCGGAAAACGGAAAACCGACGTTACCGAGAGGATGCCACGAGAAGTCATTTGCCAGAATTGCAATTTCTCGCTGACGCGTACAACCCTCGGCACTCGTTGTCCCTCTGTATAAAAGCCGCCTAATGACGTGCACTAGACTTGATGCATTCTCTTTTTCCCACCCCATTTTTTGTCAAAAAAAAAACTCATTACAAATACCCGATCAGGCATTCAGCACGAGTTATTTTAATGTCCCGTTGAAATTATCATTTCTCTGTTTCTATGTTTGTAGGGGTGCGTAGTCTGAGGAATGTCGTCCTGGAGATGATCCCGGAGATCGTTGAACGCGGTCACGAGGTAACATTACGTTGTCATTACGAACGAGAGAATGAACCCCTGTATTCTGTCAAGTGGTATCGGGGTAAGCACGAATTTTACCGCTATTCACCATCAGAGAGTCCACCCATTAAAGTATTCAACATAACTGGAATAACCGTTCACGTGAGTATGACAATTAACATGCGATTGATTTAACCAAAAAAAAAAAAATACCAAATGATATATATTTTGATATTTTTTATGGGTGCATCGCGCTATTCATCAGCAAACGAAATAAAGTTTGTCAATTCAGCACTCGCACCTGTGGCACTCATACCCAAACCCGTGAATCATTGTTTGCCAGACCATTTGCACAAATACCCCTGGACTATTTGCAATCGGCTTGAGCCTAAGCACCGTGACAATCCATGAATAGTATCGCAAATACGATAGCATTTAATTCACATGAAATTTCAATATTCAGGGGTGAAATAAAAAAGGGATATTTGATTTGTATCGTTGGTGGATTAATGCATATTATTTTATTTTTCTCGTTTCAGCGTAATAATTCTGATCACGAGCAGGTGACTGTAATGAATGTGGGGTACGGCCTGACGGGTAATTTCAGCTGCGAGGTGACAGCTGATGCACCAACATTCTCCACGGAGGAGAGCATCAAGAAGCTCTGGGTTGTTTGTGCGTATTATTATCATTATCATTCAATAGTTGATTAATTTTTTCGTGTCCGAGGGTGTCAGCAGAGGGATTTAACAGTTTTCATTTAATCTCGTTCCTCCGATGGATTATTCGTTGTCAAATATCATGACACAGTGATTTCATCAATGAATAGCTCCCCGTATTCTTCCTCACCGATATCTAATCAATACCCGATTCCAATCGGACTAGAATTGGATTGGAATTGATCCATTCTGATCAGGTTCGACGTGGCACATGTTCTGAGAAAGCCGGAGTTGCTCTCGATTCCAAATTCGATTACCAACGGGTGAAAAACAAAGACCCATGTCATTTTAGTATTTCATTGGGAGTTATTGAGTTCTTCATGTAATGAAGATTTAAATGAAAAATATATTAATCTGCCAATGAGGATTATAATAGCCTTACTATGTGACAGTCAACATCTACAAAGGACGACTCCTCCTTAAT
The DNA here is from genome assembly GCF_000806365.1 of Fopius arisanus. Taxonomy (NCBI): domain Eukaryota; kingdom Metazoa; phylum Arthropoda; class Insecta; order Hymenoptera; family Braconidae; genus Fopius; species Fopius arisanus. Next base: position 351,132 of record NW_011887772.1, on the reverse strand, counting down.
CAGCCGTCAGTACCAATAAATTTCATCAGCGAAACTCCACCTTTGTCGCGTACACCAAAGTTTTAATCAGCATGCAACGATAACGAGACTATCCTATATACCTAGAACAAAAGAAAAGACACGTTGGAGTCTGCTTCACGCTGATCCTCACCAAAGATTACATTACCTGCTTCTTGATAAAGAGCCCTGTGGTTGTGTTGCCATGGTTTCGCGGCTACACCGTGGAGATTCGAAAAGGGTTATAGACAAGGCAAGAAGCTTCTCAAAGGATCACGAAGCCCCCGTCGAGTTTTCCCATTTCTCTCGTGACGCCACCACATCGAGACGATCGACCGCATTAACCACAAGGGAATACCCCGTTACTATCTTCTACTTTTCAATCCTACCTCCAGGTACATCGGTATTTGCGTAAAACGATTGGATTGTCTCAATGTAGAGGTTGAAAAATTTAACAGCTTTTATCTTTTTCTCTTTTGGTTATTCGCTTATTGAGAAAACCTATTTCGAGTTGTGTGCCGTTTGGATATTCGAGATATAAAGGTCACGATCGCACCCCAAACTAACGGTAACCCGATTCGATTAATTGTTCTATCGTTTCGCGAATCGTGAGTTCATTTGCTAGTGTGGATTGGCAATGAGAGAAATTCACGAATTTCCAAGGCTTCGAGGGGATTCGGGGTACAGTTGAGCAATTTCATTCGAAAACTAGGGTGAAACTCGTACGTTAAACGACGTATGAAATCTAAAGGGAAGCGTGAGCGGTTACGAGATATGGGGTGAATTTGAGGGTGGGTATATTCAGATGTAACAATCATTGTGAATTTCACCTGGTGATCTCCCCCTTTTTCCCCCTTCTACCTCCAACAAATAATGAGTTTAATTCGAGATGTAATACGGATTTGAGTTGGATTATGTCTTTAGAGATGAAGCGGTGAGTTTATCGGAGCATTTCGGATACATTTCGGATAAATTTCGGATAAATTTATTTCATCCTCATGACAGGGAAGACAAAAATTTATTGATAATCAAATAAATTCAATGAATTACTCACTGGAATGATTTTGTTTCAGCTCTACCAAAGGGCAAGCCCATCATCTCAACAGAACGAAATCGTTACGATCCTGGAGACACGCTCAAAGCAAATTGCACAGCTACACCATCTAAGCCCCCGGTGGAATTTGTTTTCAAGCTGAACACCATAGAGGTAAATGCACATAAGCCCAATAACTCTTACCCTGAGAACCCATCGTCTCAGCTCATACCACCAGTTACTATAATAGCTCAATTCCAATCTTGACGCCCTCGTCATCGCCATCACCAAATTTCAACCCTTTCACCCCCATCTTTCCTTGTAACGAACGTTCCACCACTTTTGGCGCGAATGAAAAAGATTACCCCGGGGTAAACTTCGATCTAATGAACGTGTGCACCAAAGTTTCACTATTTGCCACACCCCTTCAGCGAGCCATTTGAACTAGATTTTTTTTTTTTATTTTTTTCCGCCTGGGATACACTCCTTCGATCCAGCGAAACCCTCCACGTCCAGAAAGATCGTTCCGCACGACCGTCATCACGTGGAAAATTACTTCCCTCCGTGATCCGAGTTTATATTTTCGGATTTCCTATAGAGCCCAGCGTATTTACGCCAGTGAGAGAAAAACCAGTCTAGATTTTTAGCGAGAATTTCTCTATTTCATGACGAGAAAATTTCATCGAGAAAAAAGGAAAAATATCCGCGAGGAATTTCTTTCTCAGAACTTCACAAAACGAATGCGGAAGAATCAACTGCTAGAATATAATGACAAGATGGCAATGGCATCCTGATAATCGATATCCTCCCGGGATTTGGACTATCAGCGGGTGTTGATGACGTGATTCTGATAGGATTCCATTTGATCCTACAAGGAGTGCGAGGGAAAATGAAGGGAAATGTTGAAATCTAATGGAGTCCTCATTCGCAGGTTCAGCCATTGATGTTTCTCCCTCAATCCTTTGACCGTTGCCCATCCCTTAACGCCACATCAAGTAATTCATTCCGTACAGTCAATCGGATCTATCCACTTCTCTTCCATTAGTTGGTAGCTCATGAAAAATCGATGACCACATACCACTCGTGCAACTGATGCAGATAAAAACAAGATGATTCTGCGATGTCATCATTTGAGAATGAGAGAGTATGTGGAATAACGCGTGTTGGATATACATTCTAATAAAACTGATGGTCCATGGGGGGTGCGATAATGTCGGTAGTTATTCGGAGCGGAATGGTTGTGATGGGCCATATTTTGCCGACCCTTCTAATCGTACAACAATACACCGTGCATACATCAGCTCTGGCTTCTTGTAGCTGTGGCTCACCCTACCCAGGAGTCAGACAAAGAAAAATAGCAGAAGAGGGTGAATAAACTGTCGGCGAAATAGTAAAGAGTATACATAAGTCACAGCTCCGGTGCATGGAAATCCGTCCGAGTTCTTGTGCGGTTTATCTTTCGAGGATTTCATCGTTTCTTCTCTCGATTTTATTCTCCAGCTATCCCGTCAGAACTGACGTTGTCAGGGTCATTTGGCTGTACGATGGATAGGATTTCCCGAAGACCAGTATATCCCGCGGATACGACTTTTCTATGGGGATTTACGCAGTATCCCGCAACGTCGATAACCTGTAAAACACCATTCACGGTGTCAAACAGCTTTTACTCGGTGCTACTATTCCGAATGGTCTTTTAATTTCCGATGCAATAAAGGTATCGAGCTATATCCAACGTATGTCAAGGCAATGTTGAATTTCTAATGGATATCGAGGAGAAGGAGAAGCTATTCGATTTGGAATTTTGTAATATAAAGATTCTACCTTTCCTGCTAGCCACATGCGGAGTGCATTGTCGTCCGCATCCTGAAATCCGAGAGGATTCTTCTCGTATAACCCGGGGCCCGCCTTTACCCCGTGTACAACACACACAGGTATCTCTCAGCACTTCAACTCGAGCCGACTATAATTAAAGCCACAGGCGAGACCTCGTGAAAACTTACACCCGACTTGATGCTGCATTACCCTCGTTACGAATTAACTTGTCGACAGTGAGAATTCAATTGTACGGTGACTTCAAGTGCGGGGACACCAATGCATGATGAGATCCATGTTGCCTTGTTGAGTCAAGAAATTGATACCCAACGCTGAGACCATTGTTTCCAACCAGCGCCCATGTGAATCCCACTATTGTCAGGTGACATTGTTGATATCAAGTTTCATCATTTGTTATTTTCCTCTCTATGCTCATGTACAGCCTGTAATTTTTTGAGGCTAGAAGCTGTAAGTCCCTTTGCCGTTGTCTGTTTCAATCACTGATAGCTCATTCGGCACTCGATAATAAATAGCAGAAGCGTCACATGAGTTCCATTGAGCATGGATGATGGCTTTGATCATGCTGATTATAACGTTGTCAGATCAGTCATCCTATTGAGTGTAGCATCCGTTATCATCATTTGGTTAATGAAGAGTGGTTGGATGGAAAGAGAAATGCCATCAGGGCTCAGTGGCACACTAGCTCTTGGGGACTGCCATAAACTCCGACGATTGACTAATTGTACGTGGAATGATGTCAATGAGCTTCCGGCTCTCAGTGGCGATCTCATTTGCCGATCGGATTCAGTATCCATTCTCCTTCTGCCCTAATTCCCACATCTTCTGTCCTATTCTCGTTCGGGAGACTTCAACAGGCACATCCGATTCTCCAATTTCATGGAGATTGGCATCAAGCCCTCCCAATGCTCACCTGACTGGGGCATTATTATCTACATGATATCGGTTATGTGTAACCCAAAGCCCTTTCGTGCTCCTCTAATTGAGCTTCGGATCCATTTCAGATGAACTCAATCGTCGATACGAAGTAGAAAGCGAAACGCATGGGCAGCTGGGATTCCTGATGACCCTTTTATCCTCACTGGTCGGTATCTGCCTCATGAACCATTAAACCCCGTCTTGTTGGTACACGAAACACGTCCACAGGATGAACTCGTATCTTCCCGGTGAGGTACAACACCAGTGTAAATAGACAGCAAAGTGAGATGAATGCAATGGTAGCAACAACTGGAAGTTGAGTGGAGTCGGAGAAATTTTGGTGGAAAAGCCAAGCCCAGAATTCCATTAGTCGACGGGCTAAACTTACTTATGAAGACAAAGTCAATAGACGAACGCAAATGTTCTGATCGGGTAATGGAGGGCCCATGCAGATGGATCTATTGTCTCCTCGTGAAGAAGCTATCGGTGGCTCCGTTGTTTCAGTCATCCTACTTTGGCCCCCTTCATCCAAATCGCTTAACTCCCACCTTCAGTATTCCACAATGACAGATGAACCACTTCATTTGAAATCCATCAAGACCCCTGTTTCATTTCACCTCTATTCACCCAAGTGAAGGGGTCATTTCTCTCCATTGGGATGTACCATTTGGGGGTAATATAATTCTCAACCTAGCTGCTGAGTAGTTTTAACATTTATGTTCTGTCTAAATGTGGTACGTGGCACTTGCCTCTGGACAAATATTTGACTGAGTAAATATCTGGTAACGTTTAAGCTCGTATCGTCTACCTCGAGGAGATAGGGAGCTTAAATGTTCTGTATCATTTGGAGAAGATTACACTTCGTCGTTACTGGGTAATGATGCTCGGGCCTTTTGGAAGCGGTTGGATTCTTGGTTTCGACATTTTGGGGGAAAGACATATCCCTCGTGTCATTGTGGTGACTGATGTCAACTGCAGGCTCTTGCAAATATCGGAATTTAGGGGATGTCTATTACTTTGAGGATGGCGAATGCCAGAGGAGGAATTGTTCAACATGTAGAAATGAGGATCATTAATGGTTCCAATGATGTGCACATTCTCACTCAATTACTTCTCAAGGAAATTACTTTGAGATTGTGATCAATTGCGAAATTATCGTTGTACAGGTGAGAGAGAGATTGTGCTCGTCACATCGGCCATTCAAGAATCAACAATTTTTCATTCGATAATTGTTAATTCTTCCGTTACTCCCATTTTATTTTTTCACTTCCGCATTTACGTTTTCATTTGCAATTATCACCAACCCAGCGATTCTTTTCACGTCCATCGAGACCAATAAAACGAAATCCCAAAGACTTGGATGACAATAAAAACTCTAAGCGGTGGCAACACAGTGCGATTTTCATTTTTTTTTTTCTTCGTCATTTTTTACGAGTACTCGCGACCAAACGTTTTCAATCCCCGAGTAAAAGCTTGCCTTCGAACGGCCAATTATCGATCGAGCTTTCGTTGATAGCACACAGAGGAGTGCTTCGCTGATACTGTAATAGAAAGAGAAGAAAGAGAAGAGGAAAAAAAGAGCCCGTCAAACATGCCTCATCGACTTCCCTTTGCCTTTGGACTCCGGAAAATCGGTGTAAATTTATGCGCATCAGGATATCCGGTTTCTATCTTACGATTGCCGTACTGCGCCCCACCGTAAAGCGTATTTCAGGTGTGAACGAGCCAAGTGGAATTTGTTATAGGGTTAAAGGAGATAAAAAAAAAAACCCAGCGGGTAGAGTATTTGAGATAAAGCAAAACTTTTCGCTTCCTCTTTTTGCTCTTTTACTCCTTGGAATATAAACTTGGTCTACATTGGATTATTTGAGAAATTCGAGAGCAGAGAAAAATTAATATTCCTCAATGCGTCATTTTGTTTGAAATATTTATGATAGATGAGAAGAAAATAATCTCTTTAAAAGGTAAAAAAGCCGGAAATATTCGAATTTGTAAACATCACATTTTAGTGGACGTAAAAAAATTTCATATGCCATTTGGTAATGGATGGGGATGAACTAATACTTTCCCTATTCTATTTCATCCACAACCCCCTCAGCCTCCCGCGTTTTCATCCCCCTTTTTGTTTTATCAAAACATAAATACGTTGGACAGTGAGTGCCAGATAAATTTTGCCCGTTACGAGAGGGCTGTTGGAAGATTTTTTATCCCCACGTGAGTAATTCATAGAGTGTAGCACTGGGATTATCAAGGGCGATGCTGCTGGGATGTATTTCACTAGCGTGGCTAGTGGGTTGACTATCGTTTTAGTGTCATAGAGCCATCTACCCTGTATCTAATCTACCTTTCCACGGTGACTGCATCCAGGGACAGAAAGTAGAATTTTACCCCGTGCCAGCCACTAGTCCATGTAAGACTCGGGCTTATACGACCAGGTACTTGATACTATGTACTTGCTGGATATATAGTCATCTCGTTTTCTGGGGGTTATATGCAGGGATCTCGCGTATCCGCTTGCTGTGTAATAGCTACGATTAAACTTTATGGATTTGATCGGACGGGAAGTTCGCCGGTTCTCGCTTGAGACAGACGGCTGTCTGATTGCGGATGCCTCTATTGCATCGACCCTAGCCCCTGGGATAATTGACGGACCGAATTCATGAGCGTGATTCCCAACTTTTAACTCAAAGAATAAACTTTTCTACAAATATTTGTTGATGAGGGAACGCAAGCTTCTCCTTCGGCAAGTGTCCGCAAATTGTCAAGACTTGCGGTAATTTACATTAACTCAATTTTTTTTCTTCTTTAATTAAATTCAATTGATAAATACAATATTTTTTTTATTATTCCAGACGATTCTTTTTTCTCATCCTTTTTTTTTAAAAGGGATACCATTTTCTATCAGCATTGGGGCAGAAATTGGGGGAACAAAATGAGTTGTATGCTCGGGATTTGTTGAGACGGTGGAGTTGAGTTGATACAAGCTATATCAATACAGCCCACCGAGTTATCCCCCTCGTTATCACGGTCCGATTACTGCCAAGAGGATGTTTAGATGCCGGGATGTTTTGGTCCACCATGGGGTCGAGCCATTGCTGGAATGCACCAGATATTGGGGACAATTCATGATGTCGAGAGCACCAGAATATTATTCAGTGTGTAAACGCCCACGCGGCGATCGATCCCTCACTCCATTCATCTTGGTCTCCTCTCACCCTGCATTTCATTCCACCATTGCCCTCCCACCCAGTGCCACTTGCATTCCCCCGACACCAATCCCTACCTCATTCCCATAAATATCTCTTTTTTTTTTGTCAAAACGGTGAAATTTGGTTGCCAATCCCCAAATCGATAACGATAAACCATTGGAAATTGGACATTCAATGGGCAATCATTGTTTTTAATTTTTAATTCGATTTTTTTATCTTTTATTTTCATTTTTATTCGACATGAATACCATATTCAGGTGTTTATATTTATTGCGGTGTTATAGCCCGAATTTTTATCCGATGATGTAGCATTGTATCCCAGGAGATGTCCCCCACGTGCAGACTCTCCTGGTGACCAACGAAAATCATGGAAAATATGTTTTTTCAGATGTTCCGACGATTTTTGTTGTCTAGACTCCAGTACCTCAAACCGGACTTGAACCCAGGATGTTCCTGGTTCCGGGTTCCGTCGTCCGGCGAAGCAATTTAACCACTTTGACCATCGTCGTCGGCCAATTGAATTTTTGTATTCCACCGGAGGATTGCAAATGGCGGAGATGACCGAACGGTATCGTCTGGCCAAAGTTTTCTTTCACTAACACCCTCAATCTAAACTTCTTGCCACCCCAAGGTGGAGAAATAGCGTTTACGTGAGTCCATAGCCCTCCCCACTGGCGCCGATAGGACAAATCCTACAAGCCATTAGATGAAGATAGAACGTCTAAGCGATATTTCATTCGCCATTGTCGTTTGTCATGTAATGTAAGCATAGGGGGAAAATCCAATATTTTTTTTCTCCTCCCCCTCGTCCGGACTTTCTACAGATATTTGTCATTTACCTTTTACCGTCGTTTACGATTCGAATGTGAACATCAAAGCGGGACTTCCTCATTTTATTGGCAATACTGAGATGCTGTGTTTACCGATGACGCTCAACAAAGCGATCTCTGCCCTCGTTTCTCCAACCCCTCCACCCACTATTCTGCCATCAAACATACCCTAACTCACCCTTCGGTGCAATTCAATTTGGAAACCCTCGGGTGAAGGTCTTTGTTCTCTAAGAGCCTTGTGATTTTCTTCTTTTGTTTAGTTGCATTGATTTTGTCTGAGGCACTGGATATTTTTCCTTTCAATTCATAAGTCTCTCCTGACGCTCCTCCAACTACATTAGTATACATCAGATTCTGCATTCTGGTTTCCTTGGGATTGTTCTGGTCGATGAAGTTTCCAGGGATCAACTCAACTTTTGCACTGAAATGTATATGAGCTACTCGAAGCAATATCAAAATTTATATTCAATGAGATGATCAGATTTGATGGTGCATGATTGGGTGATGAGAGTATAGTTTCAGTTGAATGAGAATAATCAGTAATGTAGATTCTCTTGTCGATCAATCGTATGAATGATCCGTGACTAGATCAAACCAAGTCCCCATGATCGTTCTATGACCTTCCATGAAATTCGCGTTCACCTTACCCGAAGCGTGAACCCGGTGGCATGGTGACGCCTCGCTGGGCCGATATAAATCCACGTCATGAATATGAGGCGCGAGACTAGCCATTCGAAACAGGTTGAATGTCCGGAACAACCAGCAGTTGCCACTTCAGTTGTGTTGTATCGTTTTACGAGAGGAGTACGACCACTAAGAGATGACGGAGGTGGACATAGAGAACGAGGTGTATATGACCCGTGACAGGAGAGTATTCAATTCTACTCCATTGCTGCTCTTTAACCAGAATTACAACAAGTACTCATTCAACTCTCGTTACTCATACACACCTAATCCTTTCAATCTCATTCAGATGGATATTTAGGAGTGAAGAGCAGATGCTGTTGAATCCAAGTTGAATCCCAACAAGCCTTCCATTTCTGATCCTAGATTCACATCAAGATACCCGGATCACCCCCTGCCACCTTGACTCCTTCACTTTCAATTATTCCAGCCACACGAGAACAAGATAAAAAGGATATCATCTTGATTGATCTCGAGACGTGTCAATTGGCCCTGACATTCCGTAATCTTGATCCGAGTTGAAGAGATGCCAGAGTGGTGTCATAAACCTGATGATGCTTATCTGACTTCATTTCTTCATTTCTTCCCAATCTCGTTTCCTCCCTCTTCTGTACATAAAAACCTAATAGAAGCTTGCATGGCACGGAAACTGAGCGAGGGTAATCTTGACGCGAGATGAAACCTTAAGTGATAAAAACAGAGGAGTGGAGGACAGAGAACGGTAGGTAGCTGGGGAATAATGAAAGCACCGATTAACAAAAAAAAAAATGGAGCAACAACAAACATCGGATGCAACTAAGCTACAAGCGTCGAGGTGTTCTACGTTACAAGCTGTAGATGTTTGAGTGAGTTGAGCATTGAAATTCGTCTACTCGTTTCCCCATTTCGAATTTGCATGCATACGAAGTTTCAAGGATTCCAAGCTCACCCCCATCCTCTAGCCACTTTGCTCGTGCTTGCTGGGCTCCATCGGCCAACCACTTCTGCAGACGATATGCAATACAATGGAGATAACTATTCAAGTAGCATCAAACTCCAATGATACAGAGGGCGTGATGTTTCGAGAAAGTTTTATGGGTTTTCACTCTGACGTTAACGTCCACGTTTTTGGGAGGGCATACCAGTGGCCAGATTTATACTGGTAAATCCGATTGACTGGGGGCACCAGGGAATTTCTATTCAGTTCAAACGGCCCCAGGGAGCTCTCATCGAGAGAGCGGATAAAGATTCGAGGCTGGAAATGGTCTCTCCCCATGCGATTTTAGTTTTAATTTTCTCCATTTTTTTTCATGCGACAAAAAAAACCATCGATTCGAATCTCGTAAATTCCCATGGGATATTTTTTAAATAGAAATAACCGATATCATTTTAATTTGAAGGAGCAAGTGACAAAATTTCATAACAACTTTTGTGAAGTGATTCGCGGTGACATCCAGTGCCTCGATGATTACAAAACGGAGAGAAATCGCTGCTGTGTGTGTGACATCAAATATAACCCTGTAAAACCTCAAGTTTATCTTCCTTTTTTTTGTTTACCCTCACCATCATTCCTGGTGCTTGTGGATGGAGGTGGAAACCTGCGATGGCAAAAATGGCCCGTTTGAGAGAATTCACGAGACCCATGCCGGCATAAATTCAACGGTACAAAACGAGCGTGTGAGCTGAGGGGGAGTTGGGGTTCTTCGCGCACAAATGCATTTCCCAAGTGGTGAATTATATTCTACAAAAGGGGGTAGGGAGGGGGGAGGGGAGGGGGCTCGATGGGGAGGGTTTGGCGCCGGTTTTTCCACTATATCGTCGGACAAAACGCCGTTGCGTAAAATGTATACAAACAAAATTCAAGGTGGATGAGTGGAGAACGTTGAATTCACCGAGTGTGCTTACGGGTTTCGAGTGGAACTCTGGAGTTTCCCACAGTGGATCTACGTGAGTGGTGAAGTTTGTCCCGATTATACACGTACCATCGCTTGTGTTGAATTTCCAACGATCATTGCATCAAAAGAGACTGGAGTTGCGCCAGTGCGAAGGTTTCGTCGTATTATGTTGGCACCGAAGTAATCCCAGTTGTGGGGATTGTGATATCCGTTGAATTTAATCCGGGTATCATTGTCCTTGGTGAAGGTGGGGATGGTTTGACTGTGAAACCGAGGGTCGACGGCTATCGACGCCTCAACAGACGACAGGGATTCTTACACCAGAGGATGGACCCGGTTTTCAAAATCACTCTCTACTGTCATACCATTCAGCGTTGATGAAATAATACCGCTGTCTGTTTTCTTTTTTTTTTATCATCTCCTGCCAGGTCTGCCAGTCAGCGCTTCACCAGAGGCCAGGAGAAAAATATTTATCAATTTTTAGGAATCCTCAGGAGAAATTAATCGAAAAAATATTATTCTACTTTTTACAATTGTTCGGATCGTTTGATGATTTTTATAAATTCAATATATATATCAACGAAAATCCCTCTCTGATTGTCATGAAACATGATAACGAAACCTGATCATGTCCAGTAAATGCATTTCATTTTAATTCCCAAATGCGATTCAATCAATTCTCAAAGTTCACGAGAGAGAGTTCACATTTATATCAACCCCACAATTTCCAAATAGTCATCGGAGCACCGAAAACCGGACACTTTTGGAGATTAAATACGCGCCATCAGATAAATATATAAAACCCCAATTTCACATGAGATAGATAACAGTCTTTTGTGAATAACAGTGAAAAACGATTGAATATTCAAACTCGGTGGAGTTGCATATACAGAAAAAAAATTTTTTTTTCGTACAAACGAATATTTTTTATTTCAAAAGTAGAAGTGAATTTTCCTTCAATTTGAATATTCATGCAAGCGCTCCCACCAAAATTTGTTGTAACCAAGCCAGAGGTTAATATTAATATTATTCAGGTAAACACTGGCATCAATCGCTACCGACATGAATGTTTTCAAAACAAACATCGAATTACACGGGTGTGTGAATTCCAGTGTTGAATGTACAATTCTGTTGGAATGCGCAATGTCCTCATACTCGAATCATTCATTTTCCATTAGATAAACTGGGATTTGCGTCAAGATGAGGGCCATCGAGTCAATTTTGTCAGATTTTCTGTGGCAATTTAAAAGCCTCGACTGCGAAAAATTCCCCTCCCCTCGCCCGAGGAAAAAAAAACCGTTTTTTTAACTCACTGTTGGCTCGATCGTTATATACTTTTTCATAACGCTGACGCACTCAACACAGATATACGTGTGCGCGAGTATCTGCATGAGTGAGATGTTTACGTAAGCGAAATTTAAATTTTCCACCCAAACGAGGGTGGTTGTTACATACTAAAAAGTGCTGGCTAGCCGTTACCCACTCTTAACTCCTTCCTATACGGGTCAGCCTTTTTACGCTAAATTTTTTCAAATATCCTCATTATTCGAATATTATGACAACGAAAAGAAAAACATATGGTGGTGTTAAATGTTTTTGGTTTGCAATTCCAAGAAGAATATATCAGGTATTATTTCAAATGATGATGTAAATATAATTTATGATATATCGATGTTGCAGATTGGACCGATAAATGCGAGTCAACTGATGGAAAGATCGGACTACAACATGGGTAATAATTCTCCTTACGTTGAAGAATCACAACTACAGTGGGGCGAACTGAGCATTGATCTCCTCCCCTTCCATTACTCAAATAACCAGTTAACCATTCACTGCATCGCACGAATACCGGGGATGTACGAGGCTGAGAGTGAGTTGCAGGTGCAAATTGGATTGAGGGAGCCTGTACCCGCTCAAAGTAAGTTATCAGTCACAACATTACATCATTCTACCCACCCTCTTTCCCCCAGAAAATTGTCACTTGAAGTGGTGAATTGTCAGAGCCTCTCAGGGACAACCCAGGGGCAACGCGACACAACAGACCACCAAAAGATTCCAAGGGGGAAAGCTTGTTTCCAACTTGCCAAGCTCGAGGGGCTTGACAGGCAGAGGCTTGCTATCTTTTGACGTAAGACAGGGGTAGAGTGACTGGATGTTTCCAAAACTTTGACACATCGTAAACCACTGATGTATATAGCTCCCATCCAACCCTATCTCTCGGTTCTTGCGTGAATTAGCTAAATCCCAGGTGCACTAATCCTCTTCTGGGGGATTCGATGCAACAAAAAGGATTCAATGATATTGGGTGTCTCAAGTTTGATGAAAACTTTCGGGGGATCAATTCAACCAACACTTGATCACGCCCGTTGTGAATGCTTGATAACTGATAAGTCATTTATCCAGTCTTAACGGTGAATTCTGGGAATCAGGCTGCGTGGACGTGAATTAAAGGAGTGAATTTAAACTAGAAGCGTAGAGAATGTTTTCAACGAAAAATGGAAGGATAAAAGGACATTTTCCGATAATCCCCAATAGTGATATTACGTCATCTCTCACTGAGAAAATATTCCGAGTATGTACGTTGTTACATTTATGCATCAAATCCATAATATTTCCATTAAGTCTTCGCATAACGCTCTCACGGACCTCGAAGACACATATCATGTTTCACCACTGGCCCGAGTCCCATGTGAAATTGAAAATTCTCCACACACTTCATGCAACGAGTGGTGCCAAAATTGTTGCCATTTCCGTCTACTCTCATATACATCTTCCTCACATGTACATACCCCCTGAGAGACCAGCCCACCTCATTCTACCCCTCGCACTCGGAAACTTTCAAGCGGGCTTCATTCTCCTCTCAAACATTTATGCCCCCTCGTTATCAAAAACCTTTGCATACCTGATTATTCGGCTCGTTTTATTCTCTTGTAAACTACATCCTCGTCGTACATGAGAGTCACGTGATGCTCTGAGAATCCTTATCGACTCGTCTTACGGCTTGACACTCAGTGAGTTGAAAGCACCCACTTCATTGTACGCCGTCGCCATTCTATTCTGTCTCAGACCTCCTCATCTACAGTGCTGAGGATGCTGAGGATCTCCGCCAGGACTAGATAGGCAAATCCTAAGTGATAGTTTAAGATGCGTTACCTCTCGTAACGCGTTTGCAGAAAGTACCGGACTCAAATTAAAATCCAAATGGCCTAGAGTTTCATTATGGAGAAATTCCCTAGGCCTTCTCATAGCGGATACTTAAATCTTGATTGATGCACAATCTAGATTCACAGATTGAAAAAAGTCACTCAATACCACCACCAAACTCCGAAAAATCCCCGTATTTATATCGCCAAACGTTTCTCAATCGTGTGGGTGAAAAAGAAACTGTGTGCAAAAATACATTGAACAATATATCAACTCGTGAGAAACGATCTCCGATATTTTCTCGCCTGGGGGATACCCTCACCTACACACGACATGAAAAACCAGCTGTTACATACGGTCCTGGGTATATAACCCTCTGCCTCCCTCAGCCATCGGTGCGGGATTAGAGAGATCGTAATTCTCGAGAGCGCTCTTTGGTGTCCAACCGACGTGCAGTGGAAAAGCCAAATATTTGATCGTACATTGAAAACTGAAATTGACAAAGATAGAGTGGGTTTAAAAATACAGGGAGAAAATCGAATCATTCGGTTGGGAAAAGCCAATATCTTCCCAACCGCCATTTATGCTGTTCATTGGTCGAGGGAATTGATGGGACGATCATTACAGCCCGTGTTAATTGTTCCATTGTAAATATTAAGAGTGAAATGTTGAAAGTACAGACACGAGTTTTTTTTTAGTCTCACTGGGAATTTTTCGTTGGAGCATTTTTATCGCGGTGGTTTGTCAATATTAAAGGTGAAGGTTATTGTCATTTTTTTTTTGTTGCAGTCACTTCAGACAGCAGCAGGGCCATCTCCAGTGCACATCTTCTAGCAGCTCTATCACTCCGCGCACTCCATTCTTTCTTAAGATAGTCATGAAACGGTGGAAATCTCGTGGGAGCATTACAGCACGGAAAAGGCCAAAACTAGTCACCAAATAACAGGGCAGACACTCGAGCACGACATGATTTTAAAAGTGAAATATTAGAGAGCCCCGGGTCATGTGGAATGCAATTTTCATGTCCTAGGACCAGAGAGCAGAGTGATGATACGAATAAAAATGTTTCAGATATGGATTGTCGGAATAACTGTTAATCGACGTCGATTCATGTAACTTTTATATAGGTTTCATTATAGAAATAAGACGGCCATGTACAAGAATTTTCTAGAAACAACCTATTTCTTATTTTTTTTTTTGCTTCGTTGAGGTGACATTGCCATTAATTATTCTTCCTAATTTATCCTAGCTTTATGGCGCAATGAAGGCTGTTTTTATTTTTCATCGCGATTGTTAACGGAGAATGTCAAAATTACACGGTAGAAACTTGCGTAATGAAGTATGGAAACTATCCTTGGGGAATTTGATCGATAAAGTTCCAATGAAGTTGTTGTCCGTCAATAATTTGTCAGTCTTGCGAGAAATTAGGGACACGAGTGAAATTTGTTGCTAGGCTCTGGGTATCAGGGCGGTATGTTGAGAAATATGAAAAGATTCATGTCAATATCCTTCCAAATTTGATATTACGTTTAACAATACTCAAGCTTTCTCACTTGTCGAATTTTTCCACCAAATGTGTTTCGAGGAACGAATTACAGTTACACGCAATGCCAATGTGCATGGCTTTCGTTTTTACGTTAAGGATATCCAAGTACTTGATTTTTTTTACAATCAATTAATTACCCCGTCTTTGAGTCCGCGATTTCGGAATTGAATTTGTGGAATTGTTATTTTTTCTTCAACTGTTACAGGATATTCTTAAAATTTATAATATTCATATTGACAATCGACTGATTGTCAAATTGAAAAATTATTCACTTGTGAAGATAAAATGCCACGGAATATTGGGTAATTTATTTAAAATAATAATAAATAATTTATTTCCACGACAATTTAGTGCAGAAATTTGAGGATTGGAAATCTCCGAATTTATTGTACTTGGATACCCTCGAATGGCGCCTACAAGAGATCGATCTCAGCAGTGCGAAAAAAAACGATTGACTTCAATTAAACTGAAATGCCAATTACGATAATCAAAGTTAACTAATTACGAGTAAAAGTTTGGTAAGCATTTTTGGATATCGCTACGTAATCTCATACCTAAGTTCAATCGCCAAAGAATCCTTTGTTTTTCCACAAAAGGAAAACAATAAAAAGAGAAATCCATCACCCAATTAAAATAAAACCCAAAAAATAAAAAAATAAAAAATAAAAAATAACCGACGATCTCACGGATGTAGAGCCTCGTGTCTCGGCACGTGTGTTCAATTTTTCCAGTGAATCAGAAAACGTAATAATAGTTGAGCATCTGTTTGGCAATTTTGTCTAAAAGAGAGGAGTCACGAAAAAAGAATTCAACTTCCCTTCAAATTGAAACCACTCAACGCCCCATTCACGTTCTTCTCCCCCTTGGAGTATTTGCACGTATTTGCGTTGTTGGAGAATGCGGAACGCTGCCAGAGATTCAAAGGGGGATAAAGACGCGCGAGGGAGTTACAAACACACGTACGCAAAAAGAGTAACATATAGGCACTGAGAGACTCATCTTGCGGTGATTCGAAATATCTCATGTCTCTCTTGTTTCGATGAGCAACGCATATATATTAGATGACAATTTTTAAGCAGAATTAACTAAAAAAAAAAAAAAAATGATGATAAACGAAGCGAAAGATAATGCGACTTATGTTACGGTCGATATTTATTGTTGTGTATAAAAGAAATAAACTTATCGATGGAATGATGATAGTAATGACTTGTCCACCTCCATTATCCTCATGAGAGATCAAGAATTAACTCAAAGCAAATGCACTTTGAGCCTGTTTTCAAGAGACACTAAAGGTAGACCAAAAGGGGGATAAACGAGAATATACAGCCAAGCGGAAGGGTAACATACACCAGTCCACAACTCCCTCCAGCAAGAGCTCTCAAGCTGATTCAAAATAAACTTTGTTCCCAGGGATACCCTCCGTTTACCTGTCTCTTCCATCTCATCCCAAACCACACATTCAACAAAGCTCATTGGCGATCTCCCAGTGTACTAATAGTATCAGTGTTTGATATCGGTGTTCTCTGTGAATATTATACATACTTGTGGATTTCACGGTAGGGGGTTCAAGTGTATGCACACATTCACCAGGGTACTATCAAATGTTGGGCACCTCGAGGTTTCTATTCAACCAGATGCGCACCCTTATGTACAGCCTCTATTCCATCCTTACTTACATTTCCTATTGTACATGGATTTGCGGAAGCTCAGGATTCAAAACCGTGCAAATTGCAATCCATCGCTGGGCTTCTCAGCGCATATACATGATGATGTATTAATATAGGTGCAATGAATGCTGTGTTATCGCTTGAAAGTACTCGATAAATGCTCGGAGAATGCTCAAAGAATAATGACGAATGCCGGGGAAGGCTCGTGGAGTCGAATAACCAATTTGCCAATGATTCAATCGATTGTACTTAGCAAAATTGAACGGCGAATTCCTTTGGCATTTCCGCTTTCATCCGGACCACATCTACAGTGAATAGTTTCACCCTGGATAACCCTCCTGACTCGCTCGAAGATTCGATTGGCCCCGATGTCGTGCTTGCCTTGAGCATCACCAATTGTGATTCGACATTCGATTGAAGGTGAGTTTAAATTCGGATGAAGTTGAAGCTGTTGGCTATATACTGCGACAAAGTATATAGGTGTACATAAGGGTGCACAATATTACCTCTTCTTGAATAACACCTTTATGGGTTCGTTCAGAGGAAAGCCCAGGGCGGAGATTCTTGATTCACCGAAGAATGTTACGAATCACGAGCACAATGGATGGTTTCGAATGTAGGTGAGACGGATAGTGAAGGTAAACTGAGGGTGGAAGGAACCATTTGATTTCAGAAGAATCGAAGGCAAAAAAGGGAGTGATGAGAGTCTTGTAGGAATGGATTGATCAGAGGTGAAGAGTTCAATGTGCGTTCGGAGAGAAGAACCAAAAGATACAGCATAGCTGATTCCCTCATCCAGGTTGGGATTCCCATTGGATGATTCGATCTGTACTCGTCACAATTTCCCAGCTATTGTTCATCTCGAATTGGTAAAAGCGAACTGATGACATAAGCCTCATGAATTGTGCTTTCCACTTGCAAGGTACTCATCGCAAATCCTGTCGGCTAATCCAAGCACCGGAGCCTTGCTCCGTTGTCCTAATGACCTCATCCATTCCATACATGTTTCCCAGCTGAAACCGGCAAGATTTAAACTCCATTACTACGAAATTAATGCTCAAGCTGCAGAACAAATTGATGGAAAACGCTGGGTTTAAGTAAACAATTGATAACCCTTGAAGCATAGATATTACGGAACCCAGCGGTGTAATTCACAATGTATTATGGCCATTGCAGATTGATTCGTTGTGAGATCGTCGAGAACAATATTCGCCAATACCTTCAGCTCGTCCAGGTGCACCTACACTGGCACAATCACAATTCACCACTAGCTACTGTGGAAGATACGTGAACAAGCGGGGAATGCCATTGTGCGGCATTTGGGTCAACAACATATAGAGCCGTTACGAAGGCATGATAGAACACGGAATAAGTAGATGGTGTTCATGGATGACAGGCGTAATGGGGGAGACATTGGTGGTGAGGCAAGGGAAAAAGGCCCACCAGAATTCACCTTTTATTATTAGTTTTTCTTTTTTTTTTTCTCTCTTTTGGTAATGTCATTCGTCACGGCAAGTGAATGGGCTTTCATCTTTTCTCCATTAATTTTTGTTTCAGTCCACTTGACACCCCTCCAGCCAATATTCATTCCCTCGGGATGTTCATTTGTCTCGTCTTGGTGGTGCAGTCCAGTTATTAATGGCGATAAATTACTCAGCTAAATCTTGGTGAGTGGAATTTACAAATAGTAACTGAAGAACATTCGGGAAACAGCAGAGACATGGTGGGAATGAGGTTTACACTCTGACACTCCAACGCGATCCCAGGCGTCCAGTTCTCTGGATGTCCACCATTCATCTTTCAGACGATGACAAGTGATGCTGACTGATGCTCCCCACATACAGGCGATGCTTGTAATAGAGTATTCCCAGCATCAGCGGATTCACCGAGAAGATGTATGTACTCAGCTTTATTCTTTTTTCCTTCGGCTTCGCTGTTATTCCATTCGTGAAATAATTATTTTGTCGCCTCATCGTAATTCTCATGGATTGAAACCTGCGGGTCTCGCAATTCTTACGTTAATATTTTCTGACTCAACTTCAATGGCGGACTCAGCTTCTGACTTTCAGGACTCAAATCGAATGGACTCTGCTTTATTCTTTTTTATCCAACTTTTCCACTATATTTCGACCTATGAAAGAGTAATTTCGTCGCCTCATCATAATTCTGGTGGGTAGAGAGTCGGGGAAAGTAAAACTGCGAAATGAAATTTCACGCTGGCATTGACGAGGAAATGAGGGTTTTAGGGTGGCACATAAATACGTCACTGGCATGGATAATTTTAGTCAACTATTTTCTCGGTGCTACTTCGATACACCCGTATCGAGAATATTTTTCGAGTAATTAAAATTGTATCTGTGATAATGCTAGAGCTGTTTCATCGAAAAACGAAAATTCGGTGAGAGGAAGAGGCAGGAGAAAAGGTATCACCAGTGATAATCCAAGTGAAAATATTTTCCATTTTATGCATTTGAAATTATCCGCGAAGCGAGTGCATGTGGAATCAAATTGATCGACTGAAAAAAATCACTTTGAGGGAATTAATTATTCAAAAATGATTTTTCATTAAAAGAACAATTAATCGAGACATTTCTAGCACTGCCCAATCTGCATGTAATTAATTTACCATTTTCACACAATTTTCTACATCGACACATTTACCAGCAGTTAAAGCATGACCGACAATTTTATTCCGACTCCAAAATAAATAACAACCACTCCATTAAATTCAAAATGTCCGGGTAATCACGAGCCGTTTCCATTCGTAAATTAATAGACATTGAACGATTTCATAATACAGAGTG
The DNA here is from genome assembly GCF_000806365.1 of Fopius arisanus. NCBI lineage: Eukaryota > Metazoa > Arthropoda > Insecta > Hymenoptera > Braconidae > Fopius > Fopius arisanus. The sequence goes on along the minus strand of NW_011887772.1, from coordinate 331,596 downwards.
CAACGATAAAATGTAAAATATTCATCACACTGTGGTAATCACTGTTTTCATTCAGAATAACTCATTAGTTATATTAAAATTAAATATAGGAGCGAGTACAGTATTAAATTTTGATTCACGTAATGAAATCATCAATAATCAAAGAGGAAATTAGTATAACGAGTTTCTGGTCAGTGATTATGAGTATTTTCTCTGGAATTGCGGCGAGTAATTTACTCCAACGAAATTTCGCAATTTGGAATCTTTGAAATTTTACTGGATCCTTCGTTTATTTTTTTTTCGCTGTTCAATTCTGACTGGAAATATTGTCCACAGAGACCGCCAATTTTAACAAACGAGAGGGAGGTGGAGTGGAGGATTCATGTAATACTTCTTCGTGTTCTCTCACTCGATGCCGAGCTAGGTGAAATCGTTGAACGGAATTAAGCTCATAATTTAGTGGTTTGGCTCGCTTCACGCCTTCGCCCACAGGAGCCACATGCGGTTGAAAGTTCAAGCGAGCTTGTGCCGAGGGCTTATTTTGGAAAATGAAAAGACAAGAGAAAAAATATGTGGAATGAGAGGTAAGTAGAGATGTTTTGAGCACTATCCCTGTTTATTATTCATTTAATTCCAAAGGTAGAGGCTCGATTGCACGGCAAAACCGGTGAACAAGTTGTTTCTGTTGGGGGATAAAGAGACGACTATTTATGACGGGGTAATGGAATGAATTGGGAGTTGGAATACGTGGGAGGTGTGAAAACTTTTACCCGGTGCAATTGAAGTGGACGGCTGGCCCGGGGTTATGGATACCCGGATGAAGAATATGCCGCGAAATGCTGACAAGACTTAGTGTCAACAAAGCAGAAAGGGACCAGATAAAGGCGAAACGTGGAATGGAAGCTCTCGTGTAATACGTTGGCTCTCATATTTTACGAGCTGTTCGTGAGTCTCATCTATATCGGATTTCCTATAGGCCAGTTGTTTTTTGTACACGCTACTCATGTCCAACCATTGGCCAATCCTGTTTTGTTAATTCTCATTTTCCTCTGTCGACGTTTCAACTTGAAACAATTTTTCAATGATTCTTACTCTCAATTTATGGATTATTATATAACGGTACTCTATTCCCCAAGGATTATTCTACCGGTTATTTATTCTTCTCTGGAATCCATTTAACTTTTTTGAAAAATCGAAATTTCGGTGAATTTTCGAGATGAATGCGATTTTTTTTTGAACGATTCCACCCGAGGGAAAAAAAAATTGAAAAAATTGTGAATTCAAAATTTTTTCTGTAGTTTTGACGTGCGATCGACCAGGACTTGCGCAATGGGCGAACCTATGAAAGGCGCCTGGAAGTCTAGATTACACACGAGGTGCCTCTTCACAAGAATAAAATAACGACGAGAATCCATAGAAAAAAAAAAAAATCATAACAGAATAAAACGTAGAGATAAGACCCTCGGAGACTAGAAGAAAAAAGAGAGAATAAAGGGGCTGATAAAAAAATTGTGTCTAAAAGTAAAGAAGAAAATTAAGGGAATGAGTCAGTGCCACCTGCAGTAGACATCTTTTCACTCGTTTTGTCGTCGACTAGAAGTAAAGAACAACGTCGTTTAAGTCTTTTGTGCCAACGAACTCGACCCCCGTACTATCCTTTAAAAGCTGAGAATCACAGTTCGTACACAGGTAGGTAAGGGGGTGGAGTTACCCTGTATGTGTGTCCAAGATTCTGGCCAGAAGCATCCCTTTCCGGGCTTTTTCTTTTCGCCAAATAACTATGGTGCACGGTATCCCGAGGACTCCTCTCCTACGTCTCACCGTATCTCGTAACGCGGAGCGACTTTTCCGCTCGTTGCTTTTGTGAAAGGAGAATGCGATTGGAGAAGCAAGTACAGATCCACTGTACTGTGTACAAACAGCCTGGTATCGTGAGACGTTGGTGAGGACAATTGTGCAACACACATTATGTACGTTCTCCTGCTGTTCTCTTTTCATGCCTGTCTCGAAAAAAAAAGAGAGATTCAGGGTTAGAAGAAAAAAAACAATGACATTTTACGGACTGTCGACCGGTCATCGCCAGGGGAATTGCACCGAATTGTTTAAGTGGTTGCAATTCTTTTGTTGAGATGAAGCATAAGATCCGGTAAAAAATCCAGCGATTAGTTTATTTGATGGAAGATCCTCGATGGGGGATTCTTCCAGTAAAATCTTATGAAAAATGTAATGCCGAGGGGAGAGACTCTGGCATCTATGGAATGTTCTGGAGTTTATCCTTCGGACGATGAATCTATATTCCAGAGACGTGCTGAGGGTCGTGCAAGACCATCAGTCGACACTCCCCTTTCGTACACAAGAGTATCACCGAAAAATACTGATTCACAACATTTTTCCAACGTCCCCTACTGAATTTGCATAATGATGAAGCTCATTCGAGATTTGTTATCCTTTAATATGATACGTAATGCGGTACCGTAGTACCAAAGGATGTCTCATTTTTCTGGGGCAATGTAAGAATTGTGGAGAGCACAGCCCCAGGGGTAAATATGTGCTATCATTATTCTCCGAGCTACAGACTAACGACTGAATTGAGTGCATAAAAAGAGAAATATCTCTCGTTTATATACCAACAGGCAATTGATGTTTTTTTTTTGTGGGTGACTCTTTGGGGCGAGCGAGGGAGAGGTTGAATGGTGGTGAATGATGGCGAATGATGGCGAATGATGGCGAATGATGGCGAATGATGGTTAATCATGGTAAATGTTGTCATTCAAATTTGAATGTCAAAGCTGACAGGAAGCTGTCCGGTCTGGTGCAAACCTGATGATAGCGAAGGGCTCATTCAGTCTGAAATTCAGTGACACCACTGTTTCAGATTTTCCGAGTTAGATAATGAAATCATTGTAATCATGGATTCCATTTGCATGATTTTAAATGATTTAAAATTATTTGAAATGATTTCAGGGGATGTCATGGAATTTGATTGAATTTGACAGCTATTTCTGAAATAATTTAATCGAGACGTGACACAGCGATATCACCAGTGAATAGCCTTTCGGATGGCACAGCTCATGGCCTGGGGAATGAACGATTTGCGCACGTGCGATAGCCTATACCTGCACCACATGATCATCAACCACCTAAAGTCTCGTGCCAACCCTGCCTCTGTCTCTGTCTCCATGTGCAGTCATTCTGTCAACAGTATGCAACTTTTTTACTCCCACTACTTGGAAGCTCATTCCCGCGTTAAAGTGGATGGCACCAGGACACCATGTGACGGTGATGAATGAACAGAACACGTTATTCCCACCGAGAAAAAGGTCTAGCTGATTTTAGAATTTTCTTTTTTTTCTCATCACACTTTTATCGGTGAATATGTAACTATTTCGCGATGTTTTCTTTATCTTTGCGCGCCCCTCTCTCCTCGGATCGACCTTTTGAGAATTAAAAACGGTACTTAGCTATTCAGATATTCATGCAATTACTGGAAAAGTTCTTAAGTTGAAATTATCATGGACGATGAAATTCGATGCTGCTGAGTAAACTGCATGGCCAACCTGAATTTCTAGCGCTTTCGAATATGAATTCCCTTGTAATTGAATTTCAAGTAGCTTGAGAAAATTCAAGGAGCACTAGTATCTTCTTACCGTCACTGCTAATTAATCCGCTCTATTAATCATCACGGGGATATCTTATATTTTTGAGGACTTAATCGTGAGACTCGTCATAAATCATAGTTTTTGTGGTGGTGACGAGTTGCCTATATTTTTCCGCGACTGCCGGAAAACTTGGAATTGATAAAAAAAATACAATTTCCATTTCCAAAGGTGAAAATCCGGGAAATTCATTACTGTCATTATTTTTCTGGAATGAAAAGATGAATAAAAAAAATAGTTGGCAGTGTATACGTGCGCCACCAAAAAAAGAATAATTTTCCGTCAGTTATTGTAATTCGGTGGAATGGTAACGCCCTCAGAAACTAGAATTTCTTAACGACGGTAATTTCAGACTAGGTGGATTCGTGATAGTAGTCGGTAGTTAATGCCCATTCGCCGTCACTACCGCAGGGGTAATAACTGCGCCATAAGATGTTGAACTCGTGTTGGTGCGATTCATCGAATGTATAGTCAACTTCCACGATCGAACGAGCAGAAGGAGAAATTCACATCTGTATACTAGTATTCGTAACTAGTGGGTGAGGAAAATGGGGAAAATTGTGCAAAAATGAGAACACCCAGGTCGCCAAAGATTGAAGTACATTGGAAAAGAAGTTAATTGGCTTTCTACCGGGTGAAACGGCAACGTTAACGGATAGTGAACGAGTGCCCATTTCCTAGATGAATGTACGAAGAGCAATGTGTAGTGTAATCTATGATGTAATTATCGACTTGTGCAAAAAAATTTCACGGTTATCGTGTCGAGTTTATCTCGACAACGATAACCAAGAGTATTATTTTTTTTTTATGCAATTCCTCATATCATTTATGGCTGACCTCCTTCTGCTGCGTCGTCTTAATTCTCGGGGAAAATTGATTTATTATTTTCCGGTGGAGTCACTTGATTACAGAATTGTGTCAATGAGAACTAATGAGCAAGTGATTCCACGTATAAATTACTTTTTCAATTACTCTAATGATATTTTTATTAATGTCAGGGAAAAAGAACTCTCAAGCTCAGTAATTGATTCACTAAATTCAGGATAATTGTGGTGAGAGTACGCAGATGTGTTGCTTATTATATGAAATGGAGGAATTTTTACCGGTTAAAAAAATGCTGGAGATAAAAATGCCAACGACAAAAATTAATTTCGAATAAAGGATAAATTTTTTTGAAATTAAACGATTTTCCACTAACAAAGGCGATCCAAAGATGATCTTTCCAATAATATCCACTCAATTTCTCTCTCGCCAATCTATCCAAGTTCCTCTCCATGTTTTTTTTCCCTGACAATAGGATTTATTTTCTTTCATTAATCAACTGCACGCGAATTGTTCGCCTTGATATTTTTTTCCTCACTAAAAAAAGAATGGACCAGCGCAAAATAACGGATGAAAAAAAATGCACGCTGGAGCTGCTGATTGAAATTTAGTTGGCATGCAAACAACATTTTCGATATTCTCCCTTGTTCTCTATATTTGCCAATCAACTGCTCTTTGACTCTGTTTTCATCGGTATGAAACTTGCGTGGAGAGGAAAAATAAAAACAATTAAATCACATACAGGATAGAGCAATTGCTAAACGGCACTCTAGCCGGGACTGGCCACTCTCGTCGAGCCCACTTACCCGCTGGTGAATTTCTCGTACAATAAACGTTCACCCTGCATGCGGTAAGGAGATTTTTCTTTTTTTTTTTTTTTTTTTTTTTTTTCTATCTCTGATGTTGTGCAACGATCCGGAGGATAACGTGCAGCAGATAGATGACAACACATCGCGTGGATAAAATGGGGAGACAAAGAAAAATTCAACGATCTCTTTCATCACTGATTTTACAGAGATTACTAGTGCGAGTACTCGTTTCGATTTCGATTTTTCATACTGAGCAAATGATGCCCTTTGATGCCGGGTTCGAATAGATTGCTTGGGGAGAATGTGGAGCAGTCGGGTGGCCATTTTATAAAAATTGAATCTCAACTTTTAATAGTTCTTTCTAACATTTTGTTTTTATCAAGACATAAGTGGAATTGATCCATTAGTCTTCGAGAAGTTCGCGAGAGATTTTTTTCGGGAAAATTCCACGCGGAGATAAGGAATTATTTTCGTCGAGGGGTATGAAATATATTTGAGACGAGTATCGGAACTCTGTGGGAAAATTATCACTTAAATTCTTTTCAAGATTCAATTTTCTTCGATTAATTGATTTCTCTAAATAAAAATGGTACTATAAAAATTAATGCTCGGGTAAAAAAAATTTTAATCGGAATATTTTTTCCAAATTTTCAAAAAATTTCTGGGAAACTTTTCAGATTTTTTTGCGAATATAATTTTTTTTTAATTATACTGTTGTTTTCTTACTTTTTCATTTTTCTAAATTATAAAAAAAAATTTCTATTCAAATTTTGAAAAAATCTTTCAAATTTTTTTCCGACTTTTTTTTTGTTTCATAAAAAAAAATTCAAAAAGTCTCCCCGAATTTTTTAAAAAATTTCAAAAAAATATTCATCATTAATTCATTAAGGACTAATTATTTATCTTGAAACGAGTGAATAAAATTTTTTTTTCAAATTTTTGTAATCTCAGCCCACTTTATCATAGCCAGTCTCGAACTACTGCGTTAAACCCGGTGTAAAAACTTCCGGTTTCACCACTTTGTTAATTGAATTTCGCCATTATTAAACTTTGCAATCAAATAATTACAATTTCGGAATGACTCGGTTGGTGGACTTTGCATCGCTTTACGGCTGGGCAGTTGTTAACCACTTATACATAGAAGTGCATTGTCGCCCAAAGTTTCATGACAGAGGGGATTTTCCAACTGTTCAGTAATATGTTTGGTGTACAGACCAGTGTGGCTGGGAGATTATTTATTTTAAAATACAAAATACAACAAACTCCGGAGTTCGTTCTTTCCAAAAACCAATAAATCTCCCATCGCGGTGAATAATATTTCATTCAAATTTCCCCACGGTTTAGAAATTTATCAATTTTTCAATTTTTCAATTCTTCAATTTTTTTTTATGATAATTACGCATCGCCCTCGCCTCATAAAAAATAAATATAAAAAAATGAATTATCCACTTGTTTGTTTGTCTCCATGAAACTTGAATTTCCTTTGGACAATATAATTGAGTGGTTATTCCTTGACCTACACATAATTCCTCATCATAAAAAAATATAAAACCCATAAATACGAAAAAAAAATGTATAAGAATGGAGAAAAGTTGGTTATCCTCTTACAGTTAGTGAGGGCCTATACAATATCCTACTTATGTACTTGATTTCGCTTTGCTCTTTTTACGTCTCAAGTACCTATCTCATATAACACAAAAAACTCAAGTCGTTATTAAAAGTTCGTTATATAAACTTTTGACTTTGGAGTCGGGGAAAATTGAAGGGGGAGAAGAGGTGAAGGAGAGAAAAAGATAGAGACAAAAAAATATGGAGAGCCGTTGAAACTCGAGAGATTTTCGAACGGAAAACACACTCGTTTGCGGAGAAAACTTTTACTCCGGTTGAGTTTAAAAAAGAAATTATTATCATTGTGTATCTATCTGATAATTTTTTATAGTTCTACGTAATAAGCAAAGTTGAATGGCTGGAGATGGCGGGGATAATGAAATGTCTCTTTGGTGAAGTTGTTTTTGTCAGCCAATATGAGTGCACCCTGGGTACACTGTAAACATTTCGGCAGGCGGTAGGGATGTGCCACTTAACTAATTAGTCTTCTTCTCGGGTAATTAGTCGTCGAAATTGGTAATGGATTCCGAGGGGCTTTTCAAGCGTTAAGAGACGGCTCGCGAGATTTAACTGTAATGAATAGAAATGGAATGAAGAGAATTACCAGAGGGAGTTGACTGGCCTCGTCTACACCACCACATGATTCTCCAGAAGATACAAGAAAATTCAGTGCGGGGCAAAATCGACAGAGGATGCACTGATGAATATTTTTATTTTCAACCGACGAGGGAGTCGAGTACTGCAAGTACATTTTACTACATTTTTATGGTAATTTCAACATTTCTTTTTTTCTCAGCGAACAAGTTAGTTCCGAATGTCTGACATGATCGGAATCGTTCGCAAGTTGAGAAGCTGCGAGCGAACGATAACTTTTCTTTCCCCTGGTTCCCACCTTTGGATCGGAAATGCGAGGGTTGTACTTCGGAAAACGACCTGGGAAATTCGTGGGTCTAGGCACTGGAAAGCACTTTCTTAGACCGTTAGGGCGTCTATATCGGTGATATTCTCGTCCAAGAACACCGAGACTCGTGTATAAAAGAAAGTGACGGCAACCTAAAGTTTCACCTCGTTTTTTTTTTCCTTTGAAACTACACATGCAACAATAGTAGCTCGTGATCCCGTTATTCTCATCGTTTCATCCACTATTTTTTTTTTTTTCGACAATTTTATCTTTTTCGCTTTTTGATCCATTCTTCGTGCCGGGCGTGCAATTTATCTCGCGAATCGGGGTGATACCGGGCTGATAATGAAGGGTATCGTCGTTTACGGGAAAATAGGGATATTCTGTTCGCTTTTAAAGTAGAAGGGAGATGTGGGGCGTGAGAAGCACCCGGCGGCGTTCAAGGGTCCGGAAATTTACGGGCACCAAGAGACGTGCTAACTGGAGAAGCGTCCGGTAACTATAAGCAAGCTTAATATTTCGATTAAGGGGGGAACAATAGCACTCAACCTAGCATCATACCAGGGGTGGAGTATGGGAGAGTTTAGTGGGTTTACGTTATCGGTCGAACGTGCAAAGTACTTCTCTCGCGACTTTTCCGTCATACCGCCAATCGCGAAGATAAATACGAAACGAGTGAATAAACCAAATTTCGAATAGGTATATCTTATTTTTAGTAATTACGAGGAAAAAAATGGAGTATTCAAATGGTTTACTTTCAATTTAGATGAAATAAAATTTTTCTCTCTGGATTTTTTATTGATTTTCTTCATCCACGGTAGCACGTGAAATTGTTGTACTGACGGCTAGATCTGATTGCTCGTGTGGATTTTACGAGAGCTGCATCTGCAAGATTCTCCAGATGCAGCTCGATCGCGATCCAACCCGCAATGCCATCACAATTTTCATAATAAAAGTGAAATGCCGGAAGAGGAAAAATTACAGAGTTATTTCTCTCCTCTTTGGAGAGATCCACCGAATGCTGAGGAATTGCCGGTGAAATGCTAATGCAAGTTCGATGATCATTTGGTGCTATCCTCTCGTCGACATGAACATTTGCCGGAGCCAGTAGTTTCGGAAAATGAGTTTTCCGGGAATATTCTTCCGTAAATCAAACTAAACTAGCAAACAGAATTTGCACGGGTTGCACACGGGGTAATGGATAAAAAAGTGGAAAAAGGTGAAATGGGTGGGGAGAGAAAAGATTCGTCGCAGGTTACCTCGGGCAAACTCGGACAACTGAGTTATCTATCGAAGTTAGCCAATCCGATGTGTGTGGCAAGTTCCGGTTTTGGTTATTTCCCGTTTGCGAATGAATTATCATTCGGCAACTTCCTATTGCTGGTACGGGGAGTTTAGGCGCCAAGTTTCGTCGCTCTACCATGAAAATCTTCAAAATCATCCGGGTTATATTAGTTTACGTCGGGGATGCGATAACGATGACAAATTTCGGGTGGCAATAAAGTTGGCCATCGTAACTCTATCGAAATGTTCGGTACATCCGATCCATTAAAGCCCTCCAGGAAATTAAATATATGTCATTTGTATATTAGTCTGTCCTCGGAATAAAACTTTTTTTTTTATCAATATATTTTCATTCATTATAAAATTCAAGTGATTATTTCTTTTTCGGGATGAATCGGGGAATCTTGAATTCAAATGACGAGCTTTATTTCCGAGAAATAAAAAGTTTCCTCATCTGTGAAGAAATCATGGAAAACATAATCGCATGAACTTCTCTGGATTCAATAATAAAAAAAAATCCAGAGTGAAAGCGCCCGAGAAAATTAAGTATTTGATGGAATTTATTCGATTGAACCGTAATTCCCGAGAGTATATTATTTTTGTTATTGAGAAGAGGGGCAAAAGGAAGGAGAGCATTTCATCCTCTCAAGGAGCTCCGGCGCTTTTTTGTCCCAATTTTTTTTTTCCCCTTCCACGACATTGGCAAAATTTATACATCACGTTAATACCCGCACCGAGTATCCAACTTGGAAGTGAAAAAAGGGAATATTTCTCTTGAGGCACACACTCTCTCTCTCTCACTCTCCATCGCCATTCCAAAGTACTTTTCCCACTCCCCCTTTTTCCACCCACAACTCCTGAAAACGAAGGAACACCGCATTTTCGAAGTAGCATCTCTTCCGGAATTACGTCGTAATTACTCCAGTTTTATTCTTCACTCTCATTAACCCGTCAACAACGCCGGAGAAAAATTATTCCCTTTGTTTTCTCCAGCTTTTCATTTTTTTTTACCGGCTCCTATTATTTATTGCACCGTTGCGATAATAAACGATGGGGATTTCCACCAAATTTCACGTTGATTGAAAGTTTTCATTTATATTATTTTAATAATGAAAAGAATACATGTTGTAATATCATGTTTCTACTCAACGCGAGTCAATTTAAATGAAAGCAGGGATTACCTTTTCACCAATTACCAGCGATGTTGGGCATGCCCAGTGAGAAAATTCGCGAGTGTAATTTTGCATGCAGGTGAAACAGGCGAAATCCGCGGGACAATGAATTTTACGTCAATTCATTTATAAAGCATTCAGGTATACTGATATGCAGTATAAAATGTACGACTGGTTCTGAAATACTTGATGAGAAAAATCTGGTGATTAAATGGCCGCGGGATAATTTTTGTTGACAAAAAAAAAGAATTAAACTCATGAAAAAAATTCAATAAAGTTGATCCACCGGTTTGCAATGGCATTATTAATTTATTATCATCAATAACAGATGTAATCGATGAAAATTCACCTAAGTACTTGTTTTAAAGGGAAACTGATGGAATAAACTCACGATCTTTTCCTTTCTCATGGGGTACCTGCTACCGGAATGGATAGAACCATTAATCGCATCGAGCTACGTTATTGGCGTTCGAGTCTTTTGCCTCCCCTCTTCGGCATTCGAATACCCCAATGGATTTAATCGATGAGAATAGCGGTGTATAGATATACTGTATTGTTGTAATACACTAGGAAAATCCTCTCTGACGGTGGGAGTAGGCGGTTCTGGTATTGCACGGGAAATACAATGATAAACGGCCCTTCCAGCTCTAAATTTTACCCCAGGATTTTCATTTTATGTTGAATTCCATTAATAGCTACGAATTATTCAAACAGCATAATTGCTGATGATTTTTTTAACCCTCCCCCGCCTCCCCTTCCAAAACCATGATCCGCAAATTGAATAAATAAATGTGAAAATCACATGGAAACAACTCACCGCCACCGAGAAGTGAATTACGATATAAAAATGTCACTTTTCTTTTTTATATTCATGAAGGCAGCTGTGAATTTACGTGTATTCTAAATTCATTGATTTCTTTTTTTTTTTTGGGTCTTCTCTTTTTTTTGAGTTTTTTTTTTTTTTAAGTTGCATCCCAATGAAAAATTCAAGCGCATATTTCCACGTCGTTTTGATCCACAAATGAGGACGGGTGGGAGATGGAAAAAGCAGAGCGCCAGTCGAGCGTTCAAATGCATATTCGTGCATGGAAAACACGATACCACTTTGAGCTTATACTGTAGCTGGTACTCGTATTCCATTGCGATTTCTCTGTTGCCTGGGACTGAGTTTTTCTAATTTTTAGCTTGAATGTGGCTGCGGCATGTTTATAAAATTTTCAACTTGCCTCCCACTTCCCCTCTCACGCCCCTCATGAAGATATACAATTACGGGATTATAATGGTAGACGAGGGGCTATTCACGGTGTCACATCTCGATGAGATCATTTCAGAAATTGCCCGGAAGTCGAACGGACTTTCATGAAATAAAATCATGTGAAATCATTTAAAATTTTGGTGTCATTAAATTTTATACAAAAGTTTAAATCGCCTCGAGTTGTCGAGCGAGAGTTGCTTGGATTGCTTCAGGAGACGAGAATACTCCCGATGGGTTGAGATTCAACCCTTGTATCAACCTCCAGCTGTCAAGCCGCCATTAGTCCCACAATTTTCTCTGCAAGCTCTCTTCCCGTCCGCATGACTGCTCAAACGCTGAGTTTCAGAGACAGAATAAAGTAAAAAAATCTACAAAGGAAAGATGCATAAAGCCCTGAGTTGCATCACATCGAGGGCGAGGCGATGGAAGAATTCACTCAGGCATGCACACTCTTCCCCGTAATGACGAAGAATCAATGACTCAAGGTGAGGAGAAATACCAGGGGTAGGGAGGACACGTTAGATAACCAAATGATGTGAAACAAAAATTCCACAGACGATTCGTTGTGCCACGTTGTTTTGACAAGTGCTGCGAATACCGCGGGATAATCGCGGGGGGGTGGAAAGAATATTCAGCGCAGGTGTCCACACACCCAATTGATCCCACGTTTCTTCTCGTTGAGGTGATATTGTCCATGTATACAACCCATTCAATTGCAGACTGGACATTCAGGTACACGGTCTGTGAGAATTTTTACGACGTCGCCAGGAATGCATGAGGAAAGAACAGGTCGTGAAAAAAATGGTGAAAATTGTGTAATTGCAAAAGAAGAACTGGCATCCCTGCGAAAAATCGGGTGAGTCTTAAAATCGATCTGTAACCCCGGGGAATCGTAATTCTAATGTGAAAAAAATGGAAATCGATCTCGAAATATCGAAAAGTTTATCGAATGACCGGAAGGGTAAGATCCGTAAGACGAAATCGATCCGTTAAAAAATTTCGGAAATACAAAAAATCGTGAAAATTTGGGAATCACTGCGGAAACCAAGGGAGATTGCAAATTATTGAACAAATTTAGCCTGGGGCCCGGCGCGCGGGAAAAATAGGAAAATTCAATAAAATGAAAAGCCCTTTTAATTTCGAACGAACGCGACGATCTCGTGCTATAAATTTTCGGATTTCTCTGCTTGGAATTTGATAAAACTCGATAAAAAAAAAACATCAAGAGAAAGATAAATGAGAAATTCATGTATGAATTACTGATATCGCAAATCAACAGAGATGATTGAAACAATTGCAGTGGAATTCCCCTCCATTATCTCCCAATATAACTCATGAACATTCAACCAGAAACGTACAAAAGAACTCTACATGTACTTTGGTCCGCACTCGAAAGCAATGAACGTTCAATTTCCGTCAGGCCGGCAGAGGAAATACATATATCCATGTACGAAAGTATATACGTGAGACTCTTTGGGCCATTCACGTGGAACGACTAGTGTGGCGATAATGGCGGGGACGTTTAAGAGTGGTATATCCTTTAACCTTCCATCCTACGTTCCTTTATACCGTACGAGATATTTCGAGTACGTGTGCCAACACTGTACATCGTAATGTGAATTTTGCCTCGCTGATAAGCCGCGATTCCACGTCATTTCTTCGCACATCAGTTTGAATCGTCAATCGTAACAATTTTACCATCAGCGGTTGAGAAAATATATTTTCCAACAACAAATTATCCGATCATCCACTTTAAAAAAAACCTACAATACCTGATAAATCATTTTTTTTTTGTGGGGAGAACAACGTGATTTATCGGGAGATTTGCAGATTCTTGGAATGGAGAGAATATTTAATATTCAAAGAAATCTTCTTCGTCGAGATTAATTTTCTCTCTCATTGTAAACTCAGTGATTTCAATTACAAATTCCATAAATTTTACTCGATATTCAATGGTAATACTTGCTCACCTACTCCATAAGGAATAAAATCATAAAACAGAAGAACAGGGGGGAAAACGTAATGGAGGACATTTAAAATGCCATTGGCAGAGTTGATCCCGGGCGATTGACCGTTGGAGCATGATAAAAAGACATTTCCTTTCGTAACTTTTAAAGTGATTTCTGATTACGATAGTACTACGTTGAACGGCGCCCTTTTAAGCACCTGGGAACGTCTCCGACGTCGTTAATTATCATTGGCTCGCGAAAACGCTGAATCTGGATTTTTTTTCTTTTTTTTTCTCAACTCGAGAAGCACAAAGAAGGCTTTTCTCCTTATTCCGGAAGTCGATATTGAGAGGCAGGTACTTGGGACTTGATATCGATATCCGGAGTCGAGTGGGTGAATTCAATGACTCTGAAAATTTTATCATTATTTCTGACGTTGAATATTTAAAAAAAGATTGGGTTAACGATGGAAACGCCGAGCCATTCGAGAGGCAATGAGTCGAGTTGAATCCCGGAATTGGAGGTATGTATTCAATGGTTGACTGGAATTTATCACATTTACGGAATTATAGAAAGAAAAGAGCAATCGAGTCGAACATTAATGCATGTGTTATGTGCCCTCAGCATATTTTTTTTAATGGACGTAATGAATGTGTAATTCGATTTTTTTTTTTCTATTCTTCTGTGATCCTGTTACGAATTGGAGGCGATAGCAGTTTGTCTTACATTTATTTGAATTAAGATGTGTCGGAAAAATTAGGACTGATTTTCCCGCCGAGATTGAGTCATACCGGTAAAATACAACGCCAATGGTACCGCTTACAATAGTTCTCCATCTCCGCGAATTAGAGTCAGTGGGAAACTTGAATTAAAATGAAAAGATAATGAAGGAGAAATTCAGTGACGTACTAGTACCTGAAGACCGAGACTTGACGAGTGGTGGGGGTATCCTTTGTAAGTAGCAACAGCGTGCACCAATGGCAGTCTCATTCGGGTTTGCGGTGGTTCGTATATTCTGGAAACTACCCCTGAACCGTCGTCATTCAAACAATTGGTCTTGCCTTTGCAGTGGTAGTTTGTAGATATATACCGGGTATTTGTGGAGGAAAATATAATACTCGTAGCCGAGTCAACAATCATCTCCCTCGGTACCTACCACTGCACTGACTGATATTGTCCAACGTTGGCAACGGGTGAATTTACATTTTCCTATGTGAAATGAGGGAAAATTTCGGGCTTTAGTTTTCTCTCATTTCAGATGAATTTAACTCCCATTTTTCGAGAGAATTGATTTAGACGTTCCATTATATTTTACTAGCACTGAGTCTTCCTCGAGAGATCATTCATTAAATCGCTTCACAGTGCTAAATATTATTTATAATTCCCTACACAACAGAATACTCAATTCTATTGTTAGATTAATTGAATTCTGTTATGCCAGTTTAATTTCAATGGTTTATTCTCCCATTTAAAAAATTTTCATTGATGATTTCTCGAGCTGCAAAATTCTTTTATATATTTTTACATATTTTCTGAATGATTGAATTCGAATATGACGAATTCTCACCGAATAATATCCGAAATTTTTGCCCAATGGATAATGAAATTATAAACGAGAAGGCCCAGGAAAAAATCTATCTCTGTTGGATGTTTATAACGCCAGTTAGACTTTATATCATTTGTTCTCGAGGGAGTGAGGATGAAAGTGCCAGAGGAGGAGAAACTCCCGGTAATTTGAGTATTTGTTCTCACCGGGAGGGGTATGAACGCTGTGTACCCATCGTTGTTGTATTTTCTTGACTTTCATCCGTACTTACAGCTTCTACAAGCCATATTGTTTTCTCACACCGTATGAAAAATATTTAAAATTCATAGAAAGATTAATTAGCCACTTGCGTTGATCAGCGAAAATATTTTCTTACATCGGATTGTTAGGATTTTCTCTCAGTGATTTAAATCACCCGCTCTAATCAACGGTTTGGGCATTACTCAGGGCATTCCACTGAAAATAGTTCATCACTAATTTTAGTACTACCTTCAAAGACGAAATTTATGATCAGTTATTCTCCGCGGACAAAACGTGACTCTACCAGCGTCGATATGAAGCGCATAAACTAGCTGAGGGTGACATTTGTTTTTATTCCCTCGTGGTTGATTTTCTTTTATTGCATATACATTTTTATACTGTCTCATTGTTGGATTTCTTTCAATTTTTATTTCACCCTCTGATCCAACTGCAAAACTCCCTCCAATCCCATGAGGACCGATACTTTTCGTTTCAATGAAAAGTTACGAGGTACGCGCAATTCACCTTCTATTCTTATATTTTCAAATACATGTACCGCATACGAGAAGAATTCACAGCTACTTGTGACCTAGAATGTCTCCAACACAGAATTTTATCAATTTGTATAGAATTTCACTGATAGCTTCGAGGATTTTTTGTTAACGTTGACAGAATTAGTCAGATATTGTGGCAATACGATTCTATTACGTGACAAATCTTGTCCGATAATAAAAGAAAAATGGAAAATTACGGAAGAGAAAAACCAAGTAAACAAGTAATTGAACAGTAGACCGATGACGCTGGTAGAAGAAGGATCTTTACCTTGGAGTTCGGGGAGAAAATTAAAAGTTAAAAAAAAGAGGAGAAATTCCGGGGAATAAAAAGACGAAAAACATTAAGAGCTGATGACGCTGCATCGGCAGAAGCCAAGAGAGGAACTTTCCAAAGAAAGGAGAATTCCATTAGATGTTACTTTGGGAAAACTTTGTTGTCAAGCGGAATTGATGGAGAGGCAAGACTGATTATATTATTCTACAATAGAAAATATTCTCATCTCCCTTACCGAAGGAAAACGCACAGATTAAAAAAAAAATTCCGTTTGAAAAAATTCTCGAGTAATTGAATAATTAATGGAGGAGTGCGATTTTCTGATTTCACTAAATACCAAAGGCAATCCTTAAAACTATAACTCATCTGCTCATGTCCCGGAGTTCTCATTTGAACCGGCAAACATTTTTGCAATCTCATTCACTGCGAAACTTCCTAACGCGGTAACAAGAGTACCAAGATCCTGGTTTTCAATGTCATGAAAGTTTCCTACATCGTAAACTATATCACGGAGAATAGGATTACAACCTTCGGCTCTACAAGCTTCCAAAACTACATCTTATACTCCTTGTTAGTTAATTATCTTAATTTTGAAATACTTGATCATGGCAGGACTTCACGTTTGTTAATTAGTTTATTATTCAATCGGGAAATTTTTGGGAAGAAAAATTGGTGTTGGGAAAAAAAATGGAATCAGCTGATTCAATGACTTCGATCACCACTTGAGACTGCAGTGTCGCAATTTTCGTACTGTCCCTCTAGCCTCTATCGATTGCTTTCAAATAGAAAATTCCTCTCAGCCCACGAGAATCCTTAACCCTCGATACCTTCCAAGCACTTGGCAATGTGAATGGTAATCTCCAATAGATCGCGAGAACGTGAGTGAAAAATCGGTGAATTCAGGAAAATTACACCATTCAAGAACTTTTAATTTTCAGTGAATTTTTTTTTTTTTTTTGTTTAGAATTGGTGAAGATTGGGCCATTCAGGAAATTTTTATCGCTTTGGCAGTGGGACTTTGATGTCCCATTGATTGCTCCAGATGTCAACTGATTTTTCTAAGATAAAATGCAGATAAATTTTATGTAATTCTGTTGTAGTTGAAAATTTAACGCTTCCCCGCGCGTAAAATTTCACGAGTAATTTCCTAACGGTGTAAAATAAATTTTCAAAATAAAAAATTTCACGACGTGTACCAGGTTGACTTTCCCACCAATTTAAGAACTTCAACAGTTAAAATTATATTATTACCACAAACAAAGTTAAACACAGCTTGACTACAGCGTTAGAAATTTTTAGGAATCCCAGAAATTCTTCAAAAATTCCCTCAAAATAATTGTCGAGCAATATTCACTAATTTGAATGCTACCGCATAAATAACCCATAAATTTCCCATTAAAAATGTAAAGTTCCCCTTAAAATTCTCTACAACAGTAAAACAAATACTGAAAATAAAAAAAAAAAAAGAATTCACGAGCTATATCATCCGCGATATCCGTGGAGCCTTGATAAAACAAGACATGAATTGAGTGGTTAGCAAACTAGAGCGTGAATCATTATAATTTTATGAGACCAAATGGATTTTGAAAATGGCCCATTGTCAACGACCGAGAATGTCGAGTAAACGAATGGAGTATTGTATAAGTTCCACGCCGTCCAGTCGTAATAATTCCATTTCGCGCACACTTCACGTAAATATATAGTCATACACGAGTTATATAGTTTATATATCAACAACTACCTCGAAAGGTTCGGTTGAGGCCGCGGTACCCCGGAATTGTTTTTAGGAAATTGACTTTTCTCGGGGTTCGTAGACGTATACCGCCCTGACTTTAACTCCAGTTTTCTCTCTTGAATTTCTCTCTCTCTCTCTCTCTCTCTCTCTCCCTCTCTCTCTCTACACTACTGAGGGGTGACTTTTCGCGATGGAGAATGTAGGAGAGGGTTATATAGCCCGCAGCGGTAACAGCTGCTTTTCGTTGTCCCTATCCGAGAGTTACCCTAGACGAGAAAATATCGAAGATCGTTTTTCATCCACCTGATGTATCCCCGGGAATATATTGTTGCGTCACATACTTTTTTTTTACTTCTCTCCATTTTTATTTGTTTATTGTTTCGGGGAGTATGTGCACGGGGGAATTAAATTATGTAATTGATATCGACATGGTGCGCTTTCAGCGTTGGCAAATATCATGTCATCCTGTTTCTCTGAGTGCAGAGAAAATAAAGAGGAAATAAATTATTTGATTAATAAATTCAGAATTGAAACTGAAAATTTATAGAGTCCATTAATTTATTAGTTCGTCGACTGGATTGAAAATTTTTATCGAATTACCGTATAGTAATTCGTGGGAGGGAGGATTTCGCCGAAAAAAATACTGAATTATTTATCAATTAAGAAATGTTTCATCCACCGAAACTCCGGAAATTCGGTGCCATTGATGAAGCTGGGAAGGGGGTTAACTTTGTTGGGAGACCGTTTCAAAAGTTCTATTCAGAAGCAATAGAGCCGGAGAGAGGTAAAAAAATCACTCCATGCTTAAAGTAAAACTTTTGGATTAAGCAACGGGTTCACAGCGAGAGTTCAGTTTTCGGGTGATAGAAAACTTTTTCCCACCAACTTTTATCCCACAAATTATTCCCGGGAGATGTAAGCTATTGAAGTGCCGAGAATAGCAAAAAAAGAGAGAGTAATCAAGTATTTAGACAGTTATCTGGATAACAATGAGGAGCATGCAACCACTAATGGAAAAGCCAAGTTTCACATTATTTTTTATTTATAGGATATTATTGCTCGTGAGCATGTGGAGATTGAGAATAAATTCAAGTGAAAGTTGGGGTGGAATTTTTTTTTATGATTGTACACGCCTTTCAGGGGCTTCTGCACTGATTTTTCTGCATTATCTTTGAGGCAAAGTGTTTTTTATTTTTATTTTTTTCATCGCTGTTTGCCCGGGAAAAAAAATATTACCAACTGGGAGTATAAACTAGTGTTCATTTGGCAAACGGATCGACCTCGTTCTCCTATCTTCGTACTAACGGGTAGACTGAACCCGGACAATGCAGTCACAAGGACAACGAATGACCCGTCAAAGACCTCAGGATGTGCCCACACATTACCGGAGGATGAAATTTTTCCTACGTACTAGACAATTTTTTCCATTATCCGTTTTTTTCCGAGGTTATAAAATTTTCACTCATAATGCAGTGCATTTCTCTCGACCGCGGCCGTGTCAGTGTGACAAGACCATCGGGGGAGAGTATTTTTTGATGCCACGAAGGGTCTGACAATAAAATTCTCCCATTCAACTGTAATAATTCACCGTGCGCACCGTTGCCCAACTTTTTGCCATTTTTTTCAACAGAGTTACCATTGATAAATTTCCGTTTCAATTTCAATTGAATAATATAGACAGAAAACAATGGATTTGCGTTATTTTTAGGGTAAATAATTAGTATGAGACTTTAATCTCCGAGCAGTGAAGTAAAAGAGCGATAAAATGTCTCGAAATATAATGGTTTATATGACAAGCACAATTATCCTCGTCTTTTAATCTCATCCGGGGTGGAGAATGTCTCCCGAGAACTTGAGATATTCCGAGGTTTGAAAGACTACAAGGACAGGCGGTGGAATTCAATTACTGAAAAGTTGCTGACGTCAAAAGCGGAAACGTTAACTTTTGTGGATTAGCGTTTGAGGCTTCTGGGTTGTCGACCCTTCCATACCGGTCTTTCGTGGTTTTCGGGTTGAAACTGCGCACCTAGTGATTTTCTGATGAGAGAGGAGGTGAAAGTGGTGAAGACGGGGAAGGGTAACCGCATGGTGATCCAGTATGTCTCCCTTATGGCTTGGAATGATGTATCGCTCTACCCTCGAGAAGACTTGGGATAAGTAATTCGGAAGGTGATGCAGCTCCAGCTAATTGAATTCATCGAGTTCACAAGAGAATTCTGTTGGAATTCATTGTAATTATTTCGCTTTCCCTTCAATCCTGAACCTCTACCTCAAGGAAAAATTGACAATTCATTGAAATTTCAGTGGTCGTATCCCTAAAAATTATTAATACTCATCCCTAGGGGCTAGTAATTTTTTATTTCAACGACACTATACGATTTCACTCGATTTCACCGGTGAATAGTCCCATCTCGCCTCTGTGTGCAATTAGTAGAAGAGAAAAACCAGGTCTCGAACAATAACGACTCAAATGATTGAAAACTCCTGATGAATTTCTTCCGGTGAAGAAACGAGTTGGCAGGGTTTCCCTGAAGTCGAGGATTGTCCAGCCCCGGCTATTTGTGTCTAGACGGAATCCATCCGGAGGATTTTTTTTATTTTTCGTTGATACGAAGAGAAAGCCCGATGGAAACAAATAGAGGGTAAAAAATCATCGGAAAAGTTACACGCAGAGATGCCAGAGTCCACGTGAATGGAAAGAAAAGTGGAGAAGTGAGAATAGAAAGAGGTGGAAATACTGACCATCAAGGACTCCGGATGCTTCCGGTTTACCTCGAGCTTGTCGCATCGATTTACGTTCCACCGTTGTAACAATGGATGATGGTGCACGTATCCTTCTTGCAGTTGAGAGAACGAATGGAAGAAATAAAAGGTAAGAGCCCAGTGCCTGAAATTATCAGGCGTACGTGCGGTAAAAGATGGCGATGGGAGGTACGTCGAGAAAATTGTGAAGGGGGGAAATTGAATTAGAAAAATAAAGAGCACACCAAATGGGGATGATGATTTTCGGAGAGGGCGTCGTTATCCTCGCGGTATAGTTCCATCTGCTTTTCAGGTACTTCCTTTTGCCGCTTACCGAAGAAACTAAGGCACTGTGTCCTCGGGCTATGTTAGAGAAATGACAATCCTTTGTGGCTCTGGCAACAACGGATCGTCTGAAGTTTCAATTCTATCGTCGATAGACCAAAAGACGGAAAGGAAATCCGTTAATTGGATCTTTCGAATATTCAGTAATGAGACGAGGCAGACACTATTTGAGAATATTTTTAATATTTCATCAAAGACTATTTTTAATATGATTGATGAAAAATCAATTAATAATCTGAGTGATTTGAATTTATCAGATAATTCGCGGGGTTGTACCGCGCAACGATTGACTCTTAGACGTGTAGTTGTGGGTATTTGTAATGCTGATAGATTACTCAGCAAAAATATTCCAGGGAATCTACAATGTTCCGGGGAAAACAGTCTTAAGAGGTGGGTAATGGGTGGGGGAGGGCGTGAGGTTACGCTCAGATGCCTTGATTCTATGGAGTCTGCAGATTTCGTCGGAGAAAAACTCCAAACTCATCCTCATTCATCTTTCAAATGACGACAAGTAATGCTGACCGATGCTACCGAGTTGTATTTTTATTTCCGAGAATTGAAAATAGACGACGGATTCTCCTGTCGATGGCATCAATTTCAAGATAAATAATACTTTCTGCCAAGTAAATATACTTGAGACAACTGAATCCATAAAATCTATACGCGAAATTTCCACTTAAATTCTCGCTTCCATTGCACTTGTTTGAGACTATAAATTCTGTTGACAGAATTTTTATCATTTGTCTGGAGTTTTTTTTTATTGATAAAAATTGGGATGGCTTGAAGATGAGGTAAGAGTGGATTTGGAGGTGATTTGAACTGGTGTAATTTGATTGATTTCATCTCTGACATTGAGAGACATCAATTGGACTTGTTCTATTCGTTCTATTTATTAGTGACACGTGGTGTTCTGGTGAGGGAGAACTAGAGGCGTGAAATGATGGATAGGCAGTCGAGATTTTGATTAATTATTGAATGAGCAACACGATTGAAGATATTTCGTGAATGAATCGCCACGTTAACTCTGTAAATAGTTTTTAGACAGGTGAGGGCTCATTATGAAGTTCATTATGGAATATTGTTCATGTGGAGTTTATTTATTGCGAGAACCACGTCAAACTGTAATTAATAAAATTCCAGCAAAACCGGGACTCTGAAAGTGTGCACACATTGCGAATAATTGAATTATAAATTGACCATTCCGAGAGGAAAAATAAAAGTTATACCTCCAATAACGAGGACAGGGAAGTAGAAAATTATTAATTAACAAAATACATTTAACAATTGAGAATGCTGCGGTAATTATTTGAAAATTCAATAGAGTGTCGATGATTGAATGATCAAGGAATTATTACAAAGAGAAAAGAAAGTTTTTATTTTCACTAGGTTCAAGTGAAAAAATCTGTAAAAACTGTACGACCCGGAAAACAATTTTTTTTTTTCTCGATGCCAAAAAGTTTCAGTTAATTAAAAACTGAATGGATACGATACTCCACGCAGGAAGACCTTTAGAATTACGTGACTGTCAATGAGTCCATTGATTAAAGCAAAAATTCAGTGGATTTCTGAAAAATTCTCTCCCAAACGCACCAGAATGCTGAAGTTTCAACCCAGTAATATTGTTGCGAACACTGAATTTGGTCAAAGTTGTTAATGGATTATTCGGTGATCGAACTACCATGAATTTCCCTGGTGTGACCACGATTCGTTCATTGGGTGGAGACTGGGGAGGTGGGGCGATCGAATGAAAGGGTACGGAGGAACAGAGAGGCTAGCCAACACCATCGCCAATTACGATAATCGATGCTCCATGTTTACGACCGACAAGTTCGCAGCCCGTTGGATATTCCGAAATTCATCGTTTTACAAATAACAAATAGTACTTGCGCCAAACTTTACATTAACCATTACCAGAGACATTGATTCATGCTAATCAAACGAAAGTAGACTATTTCCATCAGCCTAAAATTATCGATTATTCGAATCGGATTGAATCGGCTATTATTCGATAAATGTTTATGAACTACAGATCGTCAAATAATTTATCAACTCGAAATAATGTCCATAAATTACGTACCCTCCTCACTTGATACCGAAAAATGAAAAAATCGATCTATAGGATATCGATCGTGGATCGAAAAAGCCAGACGACAATAATAAAATCGAATCGCGTGCAATTATCCGTAAATTTCAGTAATTTTTAAGTTGACAGTGTGACGCGGTGTCTCGCACAAGTCGTGAATTTTCCCCCAAGAAAGTTTATATGCACGATTAAAGTGGCGTGAGGGGTGCGGGGAGAAATGACAAAGTAAAGTAGAGGGTACCATGAAGTAGGTGGAGGAGGTGTACAGTGTGAAGGAGACCCAAGAGGAAAATGGGTAAATGTGACACAGAAACAGTGCACGCCGCGGTTCCACCCTAGTCCTCACTCTTACACCCTCACACCCTCCCATTTTCCGGCTTGCCTCTTCCTCGCCTAGCTCGAGGGAGACCTTCCCTAGTTTATCTCGCGAGTTTATCTTCCCAACGAACGACGCAAGACGATTTTCAACTTTCTGTTGAATTTGTATTGAGAACTCTCGGTTCTTGACGCGTTGGGGTGCCCCAGGACATGAGCCCTCCGATGGGGTCAAATCAATAATTTAAAAATTATTCAAATTCATTCAATATATCGCTTGAATTATTCCCGAAATTTCAAGTTCCGTCGAGTTGATACGATTATAATTCAATATAAATTTCTACTTGATTTAACTGTTAGACACTTGTCGGGAGATGTCAATCATCATCAGATCGATATAATGTACCTCCTAATCGTCTGCAATTTCAATCAACTCCTGGGTAATCACCGGCAGTAATCGATCACGCCTCACAACGATCGTGTATCTCAAGCCAAATATCAATAGCTCCTCGATTGAACGGGATATTCCCTCCACACACGCTTGACTTGATTCACTCGTGATTTTTCATTCAACAGGGTTTATCTCTTTGGTGGGGGGTCTGGGAGGGCTGGGGGTGGGGTGGCAACCCCTTCGAGCTTGGCGACATCTTGCTCCGATTTTTTCCATTGAAAAATTATGATCGTTCGGGTGAGGTATGGGACACGATAAAAATGATATGGAAAATGGAGGTGGAAATGAAAATAAAAATTCAACGACTCCGTGGGTTTCTTGGGGAGAGGAATTATTTGTGATTGGCCGGAGGAGATCCTCAGTCCTTCATGCTGTACGTCTTTGTGTTTCGCCGGGAGGATTCCTTGATATGGTACGACTGTTACGGTATTCTCGGAAAATTCATGCATGAGAAAAATTTTTACTCACCTCTGGTGCACCTGTACCTTCCGGCTAGAGATGTTTGGTATCAGGTGACCTGAAAGGAAATATATGTTGATGTCACACAATGATTCTTTGTTGAAACGAATAAATAATATTATTCTAAGCCGTAATAATCATAATAAAAAAATTATATCCATAATAATAATTATTATTATAATAATATGGGGGATATCGGATTGTTCGGCAATTCAATTGAGAGAGGATTAATTAGGAATTGTTCATTTGCTGGAGGTGAAAAAAGAGAAATTATTTATCGATTGCCGATGAATTAAAAATAAATCTCTTCGGCAGTTGATAACACAATTTTCTGACTTATCAGTAGTCAGACTCTTGCCTTTTCAATTCTACTCTATCGCTAAGAGCTCAATCGCCGATATTTATCGGATTTTTAAATTATATTAAAATATTAAAATTATTACACGATTTTCAGAATTTTCTATCTCATATTAATTTCGAGTTGCCATAACTCAGAAATAAATTCATCTTTCCCGCTTCAATTATCGGATTCCTCTCAATTTCAAATGTGAAATTAAAAAAAATTAAACATCCGAAAATTAAGCGATTTAAAAAACAACATAGATTAGTAATTAGTAATGATTGAAGGAGAGGGGGTGAAACGAGGGGGAAGGGCTGTTTTTATCGGTTCTCCTCCACAAGTGTTTGGGAAGACTAGAGGTCTCACGTACATAATATAAAACCTTCGGGATTAATGAGCCGTCATTATCATTACGCACCTCGCGCACGCGGCATACGTATCCACGACTTTGGAGTGGTATAATAACGCGCGGGATCAGCCACCCTTGTGCTCACCAGAGCTCAAGACAACTCAAAGTTCCTCGCGCCTCCAGCGTGTGAACATCGGGGCTCTGGTACCTCAACCCTCCAGTCAACCCTCGAACACGTAAAATATAAATTTTAAACGCAACACTTCAATGGGAATCCAAGTGCGACTGGTCCTGTGGGGGTGGGCAATTGGAATGGATAAAAAATGAATTGATTATTCTCGCGGGGGTAAATCAATTGGTGAACGTTCTGTGGAACCTGGAGCCTGGCACCTGGAACCTGGAGTTGGAAGAAGAACAGAGACTGGAAAATGTATGGAATGCTTCTGGAAAGCGTCCAGCACTTCGTGCAGGTCAGTGAAACCCTCCAGGAGGGAAAAGGTAGAGTCAAGGGTGGACTTGATAGAAATGAAATAATATAACATAAATTCATGAAAGTTTCTCCCCTTCTGTGATTCATGATCATCTCCCAAAAAAATGGTCTTAGGACACAAATGTGGATTAATGATAAAATATGAGCCGGTCTATGTAAAAATAGAGAAACTGGAAAATTATGATTATTGGAGATTTGTCTCGACCGCTCGGTGATAACCCAGGGGAAATGGTGGAATTTTTTTGTTTATTTTTATTTTTATCGAGAGATCGTTAACCTGGAGTTGTAACAACTCTAATTAGGGTGACGACAGGCAATTTCCATTCGAAATTAAGTATAGAATGGGGAAAATTGACGATTGGAACGTCCAACGAACGCTCCATTCGCTCTTGAAAAAATTCAATTAAAGAATAATAAAATGACATACGACTTTTTGTGGATTTCAGTCACGCACCACCTGCGACTATAAACAATCGTGCATCCAATTAAATTTATTATTTGTATGCGAATCCACGGTGATCAATAATACTTCCGTTTATTCCGTATTTCGTTGAATTTTTTTGTTCTGTTCTTTTTATCCGAAAATAAAAATAGAGAATGAGAAGACATTGATGTGAAACAGTGGACGGGGGTATTGCGTCAATGGAGCGTGCATGAAATACATTTGAATGTTTAATTACTCAATGGTGGAATTATTATTGAGATTAGATGACGATGGAAAATTGGCGATTGACACAGCTGGCCGATTGAAATTGATACCGTGACTGTGAGCAATTGATTTTTTCTTGACCGTTCGATATTTTTTATTCAGTAATATATTTGATTGCCCTATCAATTAATAATCATTATTATTTGCGGATTGAATTTTAGAGTGTAATGAGAAATATTGAAAGAGTAATGATTTATCCCGGCCCCTAGTGGATTTCTCCAGCAAAAAATAATAAATCGAGTGAGCAAAAAATTCGGAGAAGATGAGAACAGGGTAAATCTGTTGATTCCCATTATCGCTGAGAGAACAAAACTTTAACGGAGAAAAGCAATTCACCCCGTCACCACCAATAATGACTCGTCAAAAAACCTATAAAAACAGTCTCCATCTTATTTCTCCAGCTGGAGTACGGCGAAAGGATATGGCTGGACATTCTCCAAGAAGTGGGTGCCAAGAACACAGTATTCACCACTCGGCAAACATATCCAGATAGTTTAATGCCGAATTTAGCAAAGGCACTGGCGAAAAAAATTGGAGACTCGGAGAATAATATGATGGGATTCTTTGGAAAGTGTTTTGTCAGATTCTTCAGTAATCTCGGGTAACTATCACTCATTACGATTACGATTGGTTTAAAAAAAAGAAATCAAGAACATCTTTCACGCTGGCAGGTACGACCGTATGATCAAAGCCACTGGTCGTTATTTCTGTGAATTCCTGCAGAGTGTCGACAACATCCACATGCAAATGAGATTCACCTACCCAAAAATGAAGAGCCCTTCCATGTACATAACCCACGTGGATCCTCATGGGGTTGTCCTCGTTTATACGAGCACCAGGAAGGGA
Organism: Fopius arisanus; assembly: GCF_000806365.1. NCBI lineage: Eukaryota > Metazoa > Arthropoda > Insecta > Hymenoptera > Braconidae > Fopius > Fopius arisanus. The sequence goes on along the minus strand of NW_011887772.1, from coordinate 304,683 downwards.
TTCACCCAGTATTTCATGAGTGAGCATTAGATGAAAATCTCTACTCGGAGTGAATAATTCATTAACTATTTTCCCTCGAGAAAATCCATTAAATATATTCTATCACTCGAATCATTCGCAAAAATTCCCAAACCACGTCTAATAAACCCTCCGGTCTTTCCAATCACAGGTCAGCTTTTCCAAATAGCCAAAGATCTCTACGAAACTAGTCTTGACATTCGTGTATTAGAAACGACGGACGATAATCCTGGAGCGAGGAGTGTCATGGTGAAATTCAGGATAGACTTCGATAATCGCGATTACGTGAGTCGACGCTTGAATGATTAATTCACTAAACGGAATATTCTACAAATATTCTTTAAAAAATAAAATAACCAATTTATCGAGAGATTTATGCGCGTATGGTTATCATTTTGTAGATCGCCAAAGTGAATCGAATAAAAACATCAGTGGGTCCGGAGTTATCACCATTTTGCTGTACCCTGCTCCTCCGGCTGTTTCCTTTTGGGGTCGTGATGAACCCGGATATGAAGTTGTTGGGCGCGGGTGAGAAGTTGGTGCAGGCCTGGGGTGGATCGTGTTCAATATTAAATAGGCAAATGACTGAGGTCTTCAAGCTTCACAGACCCAAGGGGATATCATTCACCTGGGCTAACGTAAATCATTAATTAATTAATTCTCGATCCGTCTCTTCACAGGAAATAATATTCTTCACTTCATTTATCTATCATTCAGGTGCGTTTCCTGCACTCCGTGATGTTCGAATTGGAATTGATCCGATTCAACGAAAATCATTCAAAAAAACCGGAAACGGACGCTGAAATTCTCCCCGTAAAATTGGACAGAGGCAGTTACGTATCCAGGAGTATTTTGTTGAAGGGTCAAATGAGATATCTCGAGGATATAAAAGCGATAATCTTCCTCTGCAGCCCTTTGTGAGAATAATAATTAATACAATCAATTCCCTTCCACCAACGGACAATTAATTTGAGAGACAATAAATCACTGGTTCACAGAATAAATAGCCTCGACGAGTTGGGAGATATGGGAATCTATCTCAACGATCTGAACCCCCACGGATTGAGCCGGGAGATGGTGCTCACCGGCTGGCAGCATTGCGGCAGGTATTCTAATTGAAAAATACTCCACTCAATTTCACTCATCAACATAAATTGTTAATGTTTGTGGAGTTATCTGAGATTCATCTCAATTTCATCCGATAATTGTTTCGTTGTAGAACGGAGTATTCAATAAATTATTTGGAAATTATTCGCCAAATGCTCTTACAATTTCAGGCTGGAGATGATGTTTGAACGGGAGGAGCAGAGATCGGAGGAGCTTGAGAATAGTTATGCACTCTTGGATCGTTGGAAAAACAGAAGTGAAGAACTGCTGTACACGATGATACCACAAACTGTGGCAGATCGATTGAGAGCTGGTGTGAGTCCTCTCAGCACGTGTGAGGTAATGGAAAAATAATTGGTCTCTGTTTTGAGAGTTTAAAAAAATAGGGAGACAATTGACTTTTTTTTTTGTTCCAGTCCTTCGAGTCTATCACAGTTTTATTCTGCGAGCTGTGCGACTTCGATTCGTCAACTATTGAAGAAGCAATGGACATTGTCTCATCGATGAACGCTGTCTTCACGTTCTTTGATAGTCTCATGGACGAGTTCAAAGTTTACAAGGTGTAGTAATTACCGTTGTCACCGTTTGATGGTTTTGACTGGTCGAGGGTGCAATTACGTGTGTGGAACACGGAATGTTGAATAATTCATTACTCTAGGTCGAGACTGTTGGACGTGTATACATGGCTGCCAGTGGAGCACCTGATCGTACTAAGAATCATGCCAGGAATATTGCTGACGTCTCGCTGCAGCTCATCACACGGGTGCGCTCCCTTCAATTACCTTCTGGCGTCGCTATACAAATTCGGATAGGTGAGCAGTTGACCGGGAAATGAAAAGCTGTAGGTCCGATGATTTCGGGGGACATGTGTGGGTCATGGGCCTTTATTACTTCCGAGGTTTTTCTTTCTCTCTCCAGGGATACACTCCGGACCTGCTGTCGCTGGGATTGTTGGCCTCAAATTACCCCGATATTGTTTCTTCGGGGACACTGTCAATACGGCATCCAGAATGCAGACAACTAGTTTAGTTAGTCTTTTTTTAATATATTTTCAAATATACCCCCCCTTTTTGCATTATCTTCAATGAAATTCACTTTATTATTGCAGCCAGGGAAAATCCACATATCTCCGGCGACTAAAGCCCTTTTATCACCCGAACTTTATCGCACAGAATCACGTGGGATTGTCTCGGTCAAGGTGAGCGTCAAAAGTCATAAAAAAAAATAATAAATAACGAACCGTGTCGGTTCTTCCCCTTTCGACTGTATCATATTTTATTTGAAGGGTAAAGGCAAGATGGAGACATATTGGCTCTACGAGAGCACAGCAGTACCATCGATAACTGGACCGAAAGCCATTCCATCGATTCAACTCCCAGAGGCCTGAGCAATAAATCACAAAATCAATCACTCCACTATACCAGCACAATAAATCAAATGTATCATCTCCAGAATGTGCCTTCAAACAGCAGCCTGAACTGACAAACCGAAATAAATAAAACTGTTGAGCTTTCAAAGTATTGTGTACATTAATTACAAGCCCATCACAATCAACCATCGATCCAAATTACATCCTCTGAATTAATTGTCGCTTAAACACCGACACGAATCTTTGGTTCTGAACTCTATCCACGTTATGTATCGATTGACTCGTGCGTAAACACCAGGATATCCTGGTGCGGCGCAACCCTCGCCCCACGAGACTATTCCTGAAATGATAAGAGCATGAATACCAATTGAATTACCCAAAAATGCTCACTCGAGAAAAGAAAAAATCGATACACACCCACCACTTTGTAGGTCTTGCCATCGAGCACGTGGAGAGGGCCACCACTGTCTCCCTAAAAATATCCGGAATTCAGAATTCTTCACGATCTAATTTAATATTAATTAATTGTAATGAATTTTTTTTTTATTATAATAAATCGGTGATCTACTTGACACGAGTCCTGTCCCCCCTCGGGATACCCAGCGCACATCATATTCTCGGTTATTTTCCTTGCAGGGTATTTGGTGGCCCGACAAGCAGCATTGGTCATGATGGGCACTGCCACTTCCTGCAGAGTATTAGAAGTGCTTCCGGATTCGACAGTAGCACCCCAACCGGTGACTATGCCTTGCCATCCAGCGTATGTCGGTCCTAAAACGATATTTATTAGGGCAATCCATTGTTTTGTCTGCCTCCATTAATACCAACCCCTGTCCGACAAACAGACGGGCCTCATCGGCCCCTTAAACACTATCCTCCCATCTATCTTGATGAGGGCGATATCATTGTTGTAGTTTGCTGTGGAATAACTCCCATGCTTAATAATATCCGCCACTCGATACGTCATCGTCTCCGAAGTATCACTCCGGTTGTGAGCACCGACTACTACCCTCATCTGATTCTTGTTGAAGCTGTCGATGCAGAAGTCACGTCGACCAATAATAATTAACATTCAAATTTATCCTGAGAGATAGCAATTAATCGAATCAATTCAATTGATTATATTACCGATCGACGCAATGTGCTGCGGTCAGCACATAACGATCACTGATTATCGATGCTGCACAGTAGAATTTATTGTTGTACGTCAGGTAGACGACCCACGGGTATTTAGCCATTTGGGCCTCGGCACCACCGACTATTCGATTTGGAGGTGCCGACAAGCCGCACTCTGAGGAATAAATCGATTTATCAAAAATCTGAGAATTGGGAAAAATCCGGGAATATCCTGATACATACGGCATGCTGGACAATCCTCAGGCGCAACTGGTGTGGCTTTCGTCGTTGTGGTTGTGAAGGGATTGAGCACCCAGTCGATAAAATTTTTATCAGGGACATCAGATCCTGCGTTCGTCTGACTTGTGGCATTTCCCCTCGGATCAATGATCTCTTGTTTAGGTCTCGTTGTCGTTGAATTTCTATCATCATGAGGTCTCCATTCAACATGTGGTTTTCCCCCATTCTTATCAACAGACCAATCTGGTGGGTGTGCCAATTCACCTTCAGACAATAAAGGATTGTCTACAAATCCCTCTTCAAACTTATCACCACTCAGTCCGGGAATCACATCCTGTGGAATTAGCCCAAGCTAATGAACTCAAACTGCCAAAATAACTTCAATTCATCGTTAAGATACGGAAGCAGGTCAAGGTGTTAGATGAGTGTCACTGTTAGAGGGTTATCAGGGCAATGCTCCTGGTGATAATGGAGAGGTCACCTTCGAATTCAGCGACAGGTGTTCCCCAAAATTTGGCAATGCCGATTGCTTCAGGATCACTGCCCAGACGTCCTCTGGAATCACCAGGGGTGATCGGACTCCAGGAATTTGTCCATCCACGAATAATCCAGAGGTTGATATCAATTCCATCAGCAATCCCCACACTGTTATTGTTCTCTTCATATTTAATCAATGAACACACGCACTAGTACTTGCAATACCCGATGTACCGCGGACTATTCACTTCGACGGTCACTTTCACACAAGCCTTCTTCATCGATACCACATCGTTATTTATACGGAATAGCGGACAAACGAGTACAACCAAGTGAAAATTTAGGCTAGCAGTATTTTAATTCAGGTTTACCCCCCTCACTCGACCCTCATGTTTAATATGAAGTCGTTTAACCAAGTGTTATCAGCACGTGATCAAATACCTGAGCACCGCTTGCTCGAGATAAATATCTAAGACATGCGCAAATTATTTCCTTATCACTCCTCGGGCAAGCGGATATATTTTCTTTTTGTCAATTCCGAAATATCGCGCTGACCTGGTTCACTCGGATGACACACATATGAGGAAATCAAGGCTCAGGTCAAAAAATTCAGTTGCTAATTCAATGCGAGGGGGCAATTATCAGGGATGTAATTAATTAATTGGCGAGGAGAATATTTTCTTACAGCCAAATGTGTTTTTCCCAAAATTATATTCCGAGAATTATTTGGAACTCTTATCGTGACGAGTGGGATTTCGAGAGAGATAAGGATAGGTGATAAGGATTTGCTTGTTTTTCGTGGAGACTGGCTACTGGGCTATCGCCGTGGACCGATGTACCTGTGAATCCGTAATTGACAGTGGGTCAAGGTATATGGGTCACAGCACCCTCATGCGGGTGTCAACAGTGCGTCGCGATTTGCCCCATTGTCTTATTTCCATGACGAGTTGGAGCCTAAATGGAGATTCTTTTATCGGTGAAGCCTTGATTTATCTTTCGTCAGGGTCAAATTATGGAATCATCGAATTCAGATATTTTTTTAAACAGCCGACGTCCATTTCTCTGATTTTTTTCTTTATCAGAGAAGTAATTGGTTACCGGTCGACTGAGAATCTTCCAGGAACTCGAAGGAGGGTGATTGTCTCCTGCTCAAGGGCAACCGACAGATTAACGCCGACCTGATTGCACTGTGCTAAGCCAGATGGCAAATCCTTCATCGATAATGGATTTATTTTATTACCTCAGGATGTGGATCATCGTCAATGGCACAAGGTCGAAGATGTCGCAAGGAGCAGCTAGAATGTACTTCATTGTCATCACCGAGATGATGACAAATTGAAGATGAGATTGATGAGACACGTGGAGAAGACAGTGGAGAAGAAAGTGGAGATGCAGTGATCATCGCAGGGAGCAACTTTCGTTTTCGGTTACGAAATGGTGACGCGGGGGTTCCGCGAAAAATCCGTTGATTAATGCGTGGGAGGGCGGGTATCAGCAGGGGATACCATTGTGGGATTGACAATGTTCGTGTTACTGAGTGAATTTATCCTCGAATAACATTGGCTGGAGTATTGCAACACGTCTCGAAGCCGATCCATATGATTCCACGGTGTAGTACAAACGTTGGGTGGTAATGGCTGGGGACAAGAATGATTTAAAGGCCTGGCGGCACATCTGCCAATGCAAACGCACCGGCCAAGGTGACGCCCCACCAGCAACTACAGTTTATTAGTTATAATTTACTATAAAACGGCAAAACAGTCTGGCACGTCCACTTTGCAATCGTCAACGCAAGTTGAAGGGTATCGGTGGCCCGGTCGTTGGACTCCTCGAGTTGACGTCGATTTTTTCCAAGTCTCTGGTGATTTATTATGGCTGTGGTACCAGCTGTTATGGTGTGTGCTGGGGTTATCTGGTGGGCCAGTCTCGTACAAGTTTGGGCCCTACCGAGTTTGGTAAGTTTTCATGGGGTAATTGGAAAAATTCGAGGGAAAAACTTTTTTGTTTTTATTGTAGGGACGTTATGGAAAAGTTGGGTCCACGGGGTCCAGTGGCTCAGGATCATTCAACGCGACTAGCAGGCAGTCTATTGATGAGGATAGCACCATTGATGAGGACAGTGATAGTGAGGGCAATCCAGCTCCTATTGCTTATCCCAAAAGTCCCGAGTTTTGCAGTGATTGTGGTGAGTCATTGTATTTGAGAAATTTCTCATTCTGCGGAATCCAAAGTCGGGTCAGAAAAAAATTACCGAGGCAATTTAATCTGACGAAAAAGACTTGACTTTCATAAAATAATTGACCCGATTATCAATTACGAAATTGAAATACAGAGTGGATTAATTTGTGATGAAAAAATTATTGCGTTACGATTGCAGTTTGCGGAGGGGGTAGGAGGCAGAGAATAGTCGGAGGGGATGTCACAAGTTCCCAAGAATTTCCCTACATTGTTGGACTGACCAAAGCTGGTGAATTCCACTGTGGAGGAAGTTTAATTACAAGGCGTCACGTCCTTACCGCAGCTCACTGCTTAGTCAAGTAAATTAGTCTAGCCCAGTTCTCATTGACAGCTGGTACTTATCCACATCAAAATAATTCACAGATTCGACAGTCGAGAGTTCACGTTGTACCTGGGTATCACTGATATCACGAGCAGAGGCCCGTACGTTGTCAGACGAAGAATCAAGAGTTGGAGTGTACCAGACGATTACAACGGCTTCACTCTGAATAATGACGTCGCTGTTATCGAGTTGGACAGGCCAGTGGCATTAGATGGACGTGTAAAAACGGCTTGTCTCCCAGAAAACCGTAAATCCATAATTGATTTTTTTTTTTGCAATTGACAATGATTAATCATTCACATTGAATGAAAAATTATCTGATGTTTCGTAATTGTTCAGGGGCTATCGATTACACGGGCTCTCTGGCCACGACAATCGGTTGGGGGCGAACCCTTCAAGACGGAGAGACCAGCCAGTACCTCCGAAAAGTTCAGGTGCCTGTCCTCTCCGACGAGGAATGCGCCGAGTCAAGTTACCCAGAGTCTCGTCTCACTGAGAACATGTTCTGCGCTGGCTATCTCGAGGGAGAACGAGATTCTTGTGGAGTATGAGAAAAAAGAAATTAGAAAAGTCTCCGGACTCAGTCCCAATAATTTTTTTTCAATTTCCACAGGGCGACTCTGGAGGTCCTCTGTTGGCACAGGCACCTGGGGGACATCTCGAAATAATCGGACTTACGTCCTTCGGACATGGTTGCGCCCAGCCGAGGTATCCTGGTGTCTATACAAAATTGACGAACTACCTGGGATGGCTGAGAGATCAATTGGAAGACGAGTGCATCTGTCCATCCCCTGGTCAACTATAATTCCTACCCCTAGATCCACACCCCCAGCTCTTAAAATTTCGATATTCATGACAATCTAGTCTCATTTAACTCATAAGTTTAGAATAACGGGAGAAGGAATGGAGATACTGTGATTATGTGTTTGATCATTAGCTATCAATTATCAATAAATTGATTCACCAAAAAATATAAAAAAATCTTTTCTCTCGAAAATCAAATGAGATACGAAAAATTCCTCTGACGTTTCCATCGTAAATCGACCGTTTCCCCGGTAAACCGATAATGAAGAAAAATTTTGAATTCTTCTTATTTCACTTTTCCACTTGACTACTGAATAAATCTCCCCTCGAACCTAATTGATGAGATCGAATCATCACGTGATGTCTCACGATGCACAGATATGAGTAATGGTAATCGGGTCACTCGACAGAAAACGTTTTGCTTTCGACGGGCGAATGTAGGTTAGTGAAACCATCGAACCGTTACGCACAATACCTCAGTTCAAACGGAAATATCACGACTGTAAGGCATATCCGAGCATTCCATCCAACAAAAACCAGACAAATTGAACAAAAATCCACGTAATGATGTAAGAACACCTCTCGTCAGCGATTTCGTATCACAATTCCGAGAAACTCTGAGCGAAATAGTTAACTAGCAGCTTATAACAATTGTCACAAGCAGATAATAAACACAGAGAGCGCCAACAATAAAATGACTCAATCCCCGAACCCCTTGGCACCGGTGAATTCCCCTGTGTTTTTGGTGAGAGAAATCTCCCCCCATGATTATTACGAAATGGAGTTTCGAATTTTTACTCAAGGTGGGGAAGCTCGGTGACAAGATAAGTAGGTTTACGCCTCAACTTCGTTGTAGGAATGGTAAAAATCCATATTCTCGATCAACAGTTGCCGCTTTACGGTATCTAGCCGCGTTAGAAAGTGATTCCTCCTGGTTTTATCCATTTCTGCATGTTAATGATACTTAATTAATGCAAACTCACTGGTAAGTGGCTGAAAGGGAGACGAGCTGGGGCTGGCATCCAGCTGGTGAGAGAACTTTCTTCGGGTGTGCGAGCACACGTCTGCTCACTTCAATCATTAGTATCGCGCGAGTTTATGAGACCGGTGAAAGCTTCTGGAGTTCTTCTCGTCGATGTCACTGGGTTCTCCTTGAATAAATAAAGCAAAAATCAAAATTGATCATCGCGAAATCATTAGCCATTAAATTATGAAGTACGTTGTGGCTCTCAGGCGTTGAGATATGACGCGCGAAAGACGGGAGGGCAGAGTGCTGAGTCAGGATAAGACAGATTTTTGATAGTAAGAGTTCATCGTCATTTAGTTCAAGTGCTGTGGGATTATCATGAGGTGGTCTTCGGTTATTGTTCTGGCATTTTGCTGTCAGTGTTTGCTGGTCTACGGATTCATTCGGCCACACCGGATCGAGAGCGACACCAGAATCTTCGGTGTAAGTCGAGCTAATATGCAATGTGACCTTTGTGATTACGCAGTCAATGTCAAGATCATCGGTGAGTGTCTTGTGTGCGTGACAGTCATGATGCACTGATAGCAGCTGATGGTGGTCTGTGAGACCTTGACACTCGTATCAGTCGCACTTTCACTAGTCGATGACTTCAGGCATTTTGCGAGTCAACCGCGCCAGATTTATTTATATCGATTTATCTATTGTTTTTTTTTCATTGATGGAGTCCTTGAATGTTGCAGACCTCTCCGAGGAACCGCTCCGGTAAATTCCTCTTCGATGAGATATTCGGCATCGACATCACGGGCGGTGCCGCCAGCGAGAGCAACGAGCAAAGAATTCGGAATTGCAGTTGTGGTATGACATCACATAATCCTCAATCAATCACGGCTTGATGATTATCCTGGTTTCTAGAGTGCGGAGTGTATAATCAGGAGAATCGAATTGTGGGTGGTCAAGCATCAGCACCGCATCGTTACCCTTGGGTAGCACGTTTGGTGTATGAAGGTCGATTTCACTGCGGCGGAAGTCTCTTGACGAATGACTACGTCCTCACCGCTGCCCATTGTGTCCGAAGGTATGATTCACTTGATAATCTTCATTAATTCACTCATTGATAGAGACCTTTCAAAACTTCATGGAAGCCATGACAGGAATCATCATGAGGCTATTCAAACAACTTGCTATTGATTCCTTCCAGGTTACAGCGATCAAAGATTCGGATCATCCTTGGTGATCACGATCAGCTGATCAACACCGAGGCGGTGTCTGTGATGCGTGCTGTCAGTGCAATAGTTCGCCACAGGAATTTCGACATAAACTCTTACGATCACGACGTGGCCCTGCTGAAGCTTCGGAAACCAGTTAAATTCTCCAAGACGATAAAACCCATCTGTCTCCCAGCATCATCAACGGAGCCAGCTGGTAAGGAGGGCATCGTCGTTGGATGGGGTCGCACCATGGAGGGCGGAATGCTTGCGGGAGAGGTGCGCGAAGTTAAGGTGCCGATCCTCACGATCGACCAGTGCAAGAGGATGAAGTACAAAGCTAGTCGTATCACTGATAACATGATTTGCGCTGGTAGAGGGAGGATGGACTCCTGTCAGGGGGACAGCGGGGGTCCCCTACTCGTGCAGGAAGGTGATAAGTTTGAAATAGTCGGTAAGTATTCGTCTTATCGAGTTATGGCTTCAAAACTTTTTGCTCGTGTTCGCAAACTTAATGGAGGGGTTTCTTCGTTTCAGGGATTGTGTCGTGGGGCCTCGGCTGTGGGAGGCCCGGATATCCAGGGGTTTACACGAGAGTCACGAGATATCTCAATTGGATCAACAACAACATGCAAGACACCTGCTTTTGTAACAAATAAATCACTTACTATATACAGAAATAGAAATAAATCGTGTACAGGAATTCCTTTTGTCGATTTTAACGAAAGTCATTTTTTTTTCTGTCCAAATTTATTGTCAACATGATGACATGACCTGATAGCAGGTGAACGCTGGAGGAATAATAATGCTAACGGTTTTATGACACAGAAGGTGTGAAGACTTATGACCGAGTAAAATGATACTTCATTGGCGGTTACGGCTAGGGAAAGTGGCCCTGTCGGGTTTAGTTTTCCAATTTAGACAATTTTCCTACAAAAAATTTGACACTTTCGGTATCTGTAAAATTATTTAAAGGCAACAAATGTAGGACAATTGATTGTTTACTGGAATTCAAAGATAATTTATTGCGGCGATAACCACAATTGGGCTAGTTATCAATTATTTCATGAATATAACGCGCGTTCTTCGGATATCGCGAAGCGTTTGTCGACCCCAGCACTGAACCGGTCCTTGGGCGTCGCATGTTAGATTGCTCTTTACATTCTCATATTACGGTACCGCAATATTTTCCATCACATTACTCGTTCAATCCTGTTCCACCAAGTTCTAACACATGGGTGGTGACTGTTAAAATGCGGCTTAAAATAACCCAGCGGTGGGGAAGGGAAAAAGCATTGAATCGAGTGTAAAATGCGTGAGTTTGCCTTGCGGTCAGTGACAGGATTTGACCGTGAACGTGAACTTAAAATGTTCAAATGGTGTCCAGCGAGGCGCCGAGTCGTCCAGCCTTTACCTCACCTCCTTCCCCGGATTTTCTCCTTCTCTTTCTTCTTTCCTAGTCTCATCAGGTGACCGGTCAATCGCACTAAAGACATCCAGAGCTCGTCAACACGGTTCAGGGACATGAACGTTGCCAACTCTTGACGTTCAATTAATCCATATTTCCGATCAAATTTTGGGTGACACAAGATTGCATTTGTAGATTCAACGTGTAATCAAGATTAGCAATGAAGTGTCACATGATAATTTCATTCGCAATTGTAATTGTGGCTGCGGGTCGCAAGACTGAAGTGAGTAATTCAACGATTTGGGAAAATTCTGATGGTATCAAGCAGCTGCGGGCTCAGGAGAAGGGATTGGGTAGTGATCTGGTGAAAAACTTCTTCGGAATATTCGGGAATAAACCTCCGAATTCTGAGACTCCGCCAGGGCCTTGTTACTGCAGTGAGTACTCCTCAACAATTCAATTAAAAATTCAAGATCAATTGAATTTCACCATTCGATAAATTCACTATCAATAATTTAAGGCTGCGGAGTTCGTAATGAGGGGAGCAGAATCGTCGGTGGTCAGACGACTGCTGTGAACGAATATCCCTGGATGGTGAGATTATCCTACCTCCACAAGTTCTACTGCGGTGGATCATTGATCAATGATCGTTACGTCCTGACAGCCGCTCACTGTGTCAGAGGGTAATTACCTCAGATCTTCACAATAAAATCCGGAAATTCTATGATCGTTATCTCCAGAATTGTTTTCAGATTGATGTGGTTTATGATTAAGGTAACATTCGGTGAGCACGATCGGTGCGACGAGAAAAATCAGCCCGAGTCGAGATTCGTAATTCGCGCGATAACTGGAGATTTTAATTTTATGGATTACGATAATGACATTGCACTGCTGAGGCTTAATGATCGGGTGCCATTGAGCAATTCGATCAGGCCCATCTGTCTTCCCTCTGTCAAAGGTAAGAATCGATGCACCCTTATCAATTAATTCAGCTCACCGGAAGACGATCACGCGGTGGCTGAGGAATTTTTCAAATTGCGTAAACCAAGGCGACCCCGTTCCGCCCCATTATCACTTTTTTTATTACGAGACGTATTACAGCAGTTGATAATTCCAGACATACGGGTACCCCAGACCGTCTGAGCCTTTCAGCGAAAGGACATAAAAAATCAGGGCATTCCCCCTTTTCCTTCTGCATTATCCAGAGTCTGATGATACCATTTCTATATCACAATCGTAAATCATTCCTCTGACAAACTGTGACATTGTTACTGTAACTCATACTGCATCTGCGTTTTAAGTAATTTCTCTGGTAGAATTTTTTTCATTACGCCATCTGCGGCTAACTTTCACTAGTTGTTAAAATATTCCACTGCGATAGGGGTTCACTGGTATTTTTCCTTTCAGCGAAGACGTATGAGGGGGTCAAAGCTATAGCCGCGGGCTGGGGGACACTCAAAGAGGATGGGAAGGTGTCGTGTGTCCTCCAGGGGGTTGAGGTCCCGGTTATGTCGCAGGCTGCCTGTAGGAATACTAGTTACAAGCCCACCATGATATCCGATAACATGCTGTGTGCGGGTTATCCCGATGGGAAGAAGGATTCTTGCCAGGTAATTGATGAGCGCAAAAAAAAATCGGAGCAAATTACGGAGGGATTCATATAATTTTCCTGCAGGGGGACAGCGGCGGTCCACTGATAGCTGAGAGGGATGACAAGAAGTACGAGGTCATAGGCATCATTTCCTGGGGAAACGGCTGCGCAAGACCCGGATATCCAGGAGTTTATGCCCGTCTCACTCGTTATTTAGATTGGGTCCTGGAGAACTCGAAGGACGGCTGCTTCTGTGAAACCTAGGAGTCTCAGGACCTCAGGGCCTCATCTTAACTCATAACGAGATTTTTAACATGTCCACCATCTTTATTGCCATGTATTAATGATGATGGAATAAATGAATTAACACCGATAAAATGATGGCGTAATTTATTCATTCCCTTATTGAAATAGGAAGATATTGAGAGGTGCACTGGCGAATAGAGAGAGAGAGTCTGGATTAACGGAATACTCAGTGAAGATTTCCATCAGGCCCTGACCGCATTGAAAACTGCCGAAAGAAATAAAACGAGAATCGCTTCCTCAATACCTCGCGGGTGCTTATGCTGTAATACTGTTGTCCTGTGTAATATCGAGATGCGGGCAGTACCGCTATGTAACATCGAGCACCGGGGGATACCTCTGCAGTTGTTGTTCGACTTACCGAGGGACTAGTCATGAATCTGCAAGAGTACGTTAAATATCTCATCTGCGTGATGGCTGTGAGCTTGATACCAGGTTGTCAGGGGTCCACTGGAGTTCAGGTGAGTGCATCCAAGTGTTCATTGAGTTCTGGGGAGTATCTTGCCTGATGGTTCTGGTTTTTGGGATGATTTGGGTAGGCGGTGGGGTCCAGAGTTGGGAGAGGGGTCCTCGATCTGCTTTTTGGAAGATTCAGAACTTGTGGAGGATGTGGTGAGTCATTGATCGATGATTAATTCAGCGATGGATCAATATTTGAGACTGATTTGATTGACAGTGTGTGGACGATCGAATCGAGCGGGGGCGAGATTTCTTGGTGGCGAGGATACAGCTGCTCATGAATTCCCGTGGCTCGCTGATGTTCACGTGAAATCCAACACTCGAGTCAGTGGAGTTCTCATCAATGATCGATTCGTACTGACTGCTGCTAGCCAACTCATCGCGTATGTTTGGGAATTAATTATCCACTTACGATTCGAGATGGATAAATTATCCTCTGGTTTCTCGTCGTTATCTGCAGGACTACAAGCCCGGAAGTGAAAATTTCCCTCGGAGGCTATGATCGCTGCCACCTGGACGTCTCCTCCATGAACATCTCCGTCGACAGTATCATCCTCTACCCGGAATTCACACCCAAGACCAACGCTCACGATCTCGCTTTGATTCGACTGAGTCGTCCAATTAAATTCGAGAAGAGGGTGTCACCAGTCTGCCTGCCGAATCCTGGGTCGACGTATCTGGGACAGGTGGGCACACTCCTGGGGTGGACCAGAGCTGAACAGAGCAGCAAGTCTTGCCTCCCAAGAAAGCTGGGACTTCCTGTCCTGGGGGCTAGTGAGTGCCTGAAGTCGGGGGTTCAACCTGGTGACTACCAGGATGACTCCGGTTGCATCGGCGTCATCGGGGGAAAATCCATCTTGTGTCAAGTATTATCCTCCAAGGATTCCCATTCAAATAAAAATCCACAAGTCTTTTAATCGATCATTTGAATTTTCAGGATGACGTTGGAACAGCTGTCATGTATCGGAGTTACGCAGGCATTTACGATCTCATTGGTAAATATTTTCTAATCTTTTTTTTTTTTCATTTAATGGTGACTTTGTTTCCGCAGGCATCCTCTCGGATAAAAATGTCTGTGACGACGAGTCAACACACGCCGGTATTTACACCCGAATCGGCCCTCATCTCGACTGGATTCTACAGATGACCAAAGACGCCTGCTATTGCACCAAGTGATCAGTCGTAATAAAATCCATTTGTTGATCGATTTTATTACTATTTGTATTGTTATTTATGGCTGTCAACCACTCAAAGCGGAAAATAAATTTTTAGTGCACCATTAAATGAGAGTTGTCAACGAAATAATTATTGCCTAGGTGACAATACACAATAGGCCGGATGTTTTAAAATACTCGCTGTATGATAAGCGATGGGAACGCATTTATTGTAAAACAGAGTTTGTTAGAAATGGATTTAGTTCGGTGTCTGAGTGCCTAGGGCCAAGAGAGGGATTTCTAGAATCAAGAGAGACTAGTGGAAAGTCCCGTTATATTAGATATCATGATATTGTCTATTGTCATTCAACTTTTAATTATTAAAATTGCTAATGGGCTCGAGGATGCGATAGGACGGCAGTACGACGTGTCTTATGGATCGGCAGCATATGAACACTGCGGTTAGTTGTAGAGTGAGAATTAAGAAAGAAGTTGAAGAGAAAGGAAAGTGAGAGGGTCTTATGGGGTGGATGAAGATGAAATGATACCCATCAGCTTTGTAAATCCCCATAAGTGGCCCCTTAAACGATTCGAGCAGGGTGGCTTGATTAATCCCCGAAACAACTTAATTACGAGATTTTTCTCTCACAGTTTGTGGGAAAAAAAATCCACCCCTCGTCGGGGATATCCGCATCGTGGGTGGACACGTCGTCACTCAGAATGAGTATCCCTGGATGACGATGATAACACACAATGGCTCGCTATTGTCCGGTGGTTCGCTGATAAACGATCGTTACGTCGTGACCGCTGCACATGTGCATCGTCCCGGGTAAACGAATTTCCACACGATAGATACGAATTTATTTAGTGACTGCTCGGTCTCTGTTAAATTTTTTAATATTTAAAATAATTTTCACCGTGTGCAGATGTTAAAGTTCAGTTTCAGGATTAACGAGCTGAAAGTCGTTGTCGGCGAGCACGACCTCTGTCGCTCCGACGCCAGCACTGTAATATTCTCGATCGAGAGGATGATTAAACACCCGGAGTTCAATGATATCAATCATCACGCAGATGTGATGCTCATTAGATTGAACATGAGGGTGACGTTCAATGAGTTCATTAGGCCCATTTGTCTGCCCTCTTTCGAGGCTTTCGTCAAGACCAGGAAGAGGTACAGTGGGAAAAATGTCACGGCCTTGGGGTGGGGTCTGGCCGATATTGGCGAGGAAGTCTGTGCCCCACGTGAGGTGATATTAGAAATTTTCAAGCCTGAGGACTGCCTGGTGAAGACTGATACTCTCATTTGCGCGGGGATTTATGGAAATGGAAAGGACACCTGTTCTGGAGACAGTGGAGGACCTCTTCAGATTATTAATAGCCAAAATAAATATGAATTATTAGGTACCCGAGTATTTTCATTCAAACACACCGGAACAATAAAAATATTGATAATTTACTCTTCTCTCCAGGAATTGTTTCCTCAGGGATCGGTTGCGGTACCGGCGATCCCGGTCACTACACAGATGTCCCCAGAATGGTATCCTGGATAATGAAAATCACGACACGTGACTCGATGTACTGCTGGCGTTAGAATCCAACAATTTTTCCAACTTGTTTCCCCCAGGATAAAAATCCCAAAAGTATCCCGAATTCTCCAACAACCCTCATCTAATGGATGAATGCCCAGTCCCTGGGTTTACGAGACTTCAGGGCCACATGGGATCGTATGAAGGTGGAGAGAAAGACATTTCGGGGGAGAAGAGGAAATACTTAAACACTCTCTAGGTCCTGGGAGATATCAAGGAGTAAATGTCCGCCTGACACTCTCAATAAAATATATAACTGTATCTACCGACGGTAGTGGCCGTGCGGTTAGAGTGCTGGACTAGCATGCCAAGGATCCGGGTTCGATCCCGGGCACCGGCGGTCAAAAATATATAGCGCTCTGATCTCACGGTTCCACTGCCGAGCGGTAGTCCTGTCAAAAGGACGACTGTACCAGGGCAGGTTTTTCCCTCAGATGAGGTTTTCCCTCCCTTTCGGCAAATGCGGTACAGGGGGTTGGGGGGTGGGAAGGGAACAAATCGTAAAAACCCGAAAGGGTATACGAGTGAAAGAAAATTTTATATAACTGTATCTTCTCGGCATACAGATGTCCCTATAAATTATTGAAACCCGTGAATTCCTGCCTGGAAATGTGATTAGTCATTATTGCCGTTCGTATTTCCTACAACCGGAGGGGTTTTACTTCGCGAAAACCAGGAACAGGTGATGTAATTATCCCCGGAAGCAATTATTGTTATTAAGCTCATTAACCCTTATTACTTATTACTGACTAATTCATGACTATTGAGCTGACAATTATAAGGGATCGTGACCCTCAGGCATATTCATTGATCGAGTGTGCTCAATATTTTATATTGTAACGCATTAATGGAAAGGGATTATGAGAGAAGTGGGAGGAATAAACAAATTATAATATCCAAGTTTATCGAGTTCTGCTTTAATCGGAATAGTTGCTCAGGATCGTTAAAACGTCAAGGCGATAAATATAACATAAGTCTCTGGAGGTCCGAGAAAATTGAGAACAAAAGCAAGAGAGTGATATCAATTCAGAGCACCTGCGAAATGTGTTCAGTGTAAAAATTCGGTTGAACGTGGATCAATCATCATGAAACCATCGATTTTCTTCATCATGGGGCTCCTCGTCGTGGACGTTAGTCCAGTGTTTAGTCGCAGGAGATTTAAGGAAATCCAAGCCCCTTTTTAAACTAATTTAAGTTCTAGTTCTTTTTTACCGCTTCGTAATTGAATTAAAAAGATACTTGGACTTCCGAATTATTTTCTGTTCAATCCTTCAAATGTGGGGAATTTATTGCAGGAGGGACTCGGCAAACGGTGGAGTTACCCCCGAGTTGATCCTGATTGTGGTACAAATGGATCTTACTCTCATTTTTTTACTCATTGCAGTTGTAAAAATATTCGCACAATCTGACAGACGATTTCATTGATCCGCAGAGTGTGGAACATTCGCGGAGGATATATCCATCCGAATAGTCGGAGGTACAGAGGTAACTCCTCACTCACTCCCATGGGTGGTGGCGATTTTTCACTTGAGGAGGCTACACTGCGGAGGTGCTCTGATCAATAATCGCTACATCCTGACTGCGGGCCACTGTGTCAAATGGTAAAATCTCGATGGACAAATGGAAAAATATTTCTTCCTTCCACATTTTCGATCTCAAAAAAAGATAAACTGAATCGGACAGATTCTAACGAATTGATTCGCCTAGGATTCCCAATTCCGAGGACTTGACGGTCGGCATTGGCATGCACAACCTTCACCAACGAAAAATCGGACAGATTGTTCAAATCTCTAGAGTGATCCTTCACAATAATTTCTATAGCGATGATCTACACGATACCGATGATATTGCGCTGTTAGAATTGAAAAATCCCGTGAAATTCACCGAGACTATCCAGCCGATTTGTCTTCCAGCGAAAGGTAGAGATAATTTTTTATCGGACGTCCTGTCTTCTATTCTCAATCACAAATGTATCACTTGATTTACGCCAAGAATTTGGAAAAATCCAGTGGTTCAATTTCGCTATAGATTTTTTTTTTCGTAAAGCAGAAATTATTCGGATATTTCTCGAAACGTTTGCATAGCTTTCATGGAATATTGCCATTGATAACCTGACCCTCGAAAATTGAATAAAGCCCCCGTATTGTCAATGGTCAACAGTAATCCAGAATATTCTATTTTCCATTTCATATTTAATTCATTAGGGTCTGAATACACCGGCCAGGACGTTAAAGTCGCTGGTTGGGGTCGTGTAAAATCCGGAGGAGAGGCTTCTTCAGTCCTTCAGGAGGCTACCCTCAAAGTAATGTCCTACGCCCAATGCAAGAATACCTCCCTCGGGAATTATATCACCAGATCGATGACGTGTGCTTACAACGACGGCGAAGATGCCTGTCAGGTAGTAAAGTAGTAATAAAGATTCTCGATTCATCACGCATGATGGAATAAAAAAAATATTTGATTAATCTTCGAAAAAATTCCGTCACGTTCCTAATCAAGAATAATTTTTTTAGGGCGATAGTGGTGGTCCTCTTTTGTTCCAAAGAAACAACTCTAAATTTGAGACCATAGGAATCGTGTCCTGGGGAATCGGCTGTGCACTTCCTGAATTGCCAGGGGTCTATGTCAGGCTCATGGATTATCTCGATTGGATCAAGTGGAATACAAGGGACGCCATTTACTGTATCGATAGCTGATTGGTGGAATGACGTAACTTGCATCTTGAGAGGAATAATTTATTTCGTTGAACCGTGTCCATTATTCAATCATAATTCATGTTTTTAATTAACCGGTTCATCAAGAACTGATCGTGGAGGCAATAAATCTTCAATTCAATCAACGCACATCCAGATAACCAGAACGCAAAATTCAATTGGAAAGTCCAGTCATTCGATTAGGAAAAATAAACTTCCTCTTAACTTTTATTAGCGTAAAAATTACGAAACCATTTATACATTATGTTTGTTCTGCCGATTAATACTCAGTTAATTACTACTGATAGTTGATTCGCCGGAATGGGGAATTCTTTTTTTTTTCTGGTTATAGAAAAAATGACTGAGTAGAAATCGTCAACGAATTTTTCGTGTTTACAATGCCTTATTATGCAATATTTCCACTGATACTATTCTAACGCTTAATGAATTTGAAACGATTTGACGGATTTCTGATAACTATTACCCTAGACGTATTTACACTAGATGTCTTCGGTCTCGTCCTGCAGAATCGTGAACAATTATTTATGTTCTGCTTAGAGTCGCGAACCTCATTGTTAATACTATTAAAACAGCTCAATAAGTAGTGGAGAGATAAAATTTTGAAATCGAATTGGATTTCAAGGCATTGATTTTAAATTGAGAACTTCATCACTCCAGTACTAGAATTCATCTCGTTCAAATCGTACGTCGTTGGGTGAATTTCCCTGAACATAATCTACTGAACTGTAAAAAAAAAAATTGTCATCGAGACAAATTGACAGAATAACAATGACATTGAACTCTTGAATCCCAGATCAATTTCTTCTTAAAAAAAACTTCAATAAATAACGTGAGTGACGTTCGAACTGCACTGGGAAGTGACAGCCTCTTCCAATGTGCAGTCTAGTTTTCTGTAGTTAGCTGTACTTGGTCTCCTCCTGCCACGTCCCCCTCTGGACCTCCTGCCCTCCAGGAGCATCGCAAAAATCTTGTGCTTGTGGTGGTAAGCCGCAAATAAACCGAATCCAAAGAGCCCGAACAGCGTGAAATACCCGAAGAAATGCGAATCGTCATCAGTTGTTACGCTGAGCTTAGGAATATTTTCAGGCTGTTTAAAATTCCCTGACGCAGTGTCTTGACCAGTTCCAGGGCTCCGAGGGGGAGATATCTGTTCACCATCCTCTACGATATTAAAATTAAATTATTAACCCCATACCCCACATCCACATGACACCATCAACTAATAAAATCTACTATCACCTTTATAATCCATCGCAGCCGGTGCCAGTCCCATTCCAGCTATGAATAATTCCAAAAAATAGTAATTCATTTAATTTTTAAAAGAAGTCACAATCATCCATTTTTTTTTGTTTATTAAAATTAATTTTTAATTACCTTCATCAGATACTTCAGCCTCGCCGAACTGAATCTCCTCTTCCCCTCCAGTATTCGCGGACAGAGTGGATTTTTCCACCTGCCCCTGTCCTGGAGAACTGCCCTGAACTTTTTCATTATTTTTCATTGGCTCTTTGTCCTTGGGAGCAGCGACAGGGGGAGGCAGGGCCTGGGTCGCAGAATCGTCATCCCCAGGTTTGTTACTCTCTTTCGTCTTATTCTTCTCAGTGGAAGGGGCAGGTTTCCCCTTGGTCACTTCCTCTTTCTGGGAATTTTTTGGAACCACTGGCTTCTGAGGATTCTCCTCAGGAGGGACCTTGCCAGTGCTGGTGGTCTGCCCTGATTTGCCAGCCTGAGAATTTCCCTGAACATCAGAGGCCACAGCCACAGCTTGGGAAATTTCAGGTGCAGCATTGGTAGAAGGAGGTGCTGCATCAGGCTTCACCACTGCCTTCACTTTCACCTTCTCTTTTTCCGCCTCCTTATCTTTAATTTTCTTCGCAGCATCCGCCGCCTGAATTTGCTGATCGATAACCTGAATCACCAGACAGAGAGGATTTATTTTCTTTGCACCTTTCGAACAAATCTTTGTGCAGCCCACGGGATCCTTCAGCTCTGTCGTCAGGACCTGGACGAAGGATCTTGTTTTCTCCAGGAATATTGGCTGGATATTCTCGAGGATCATGCATAATTCCAATGGATCGATTTTCTTCTCAATTTTTTCGCTGATAATATTATCGAAATGCGATTTATTCATTAGCACTGGAATCTCCAGACGTCGGGCTGCAGCGTGACAAATGTGGAACGCCCTGTCGAAGAAGGCAAGGCACAGGAAGGCATCGTAATTCGATTCTAATTTCGCGTCCTTTTGGGGAAAAGGGAATTTCTCACATTCCTCCAGGTACTTCGAGTTGATGATTTCCTCTGGGGTTAAGCAGAGATGGTTAGAACTGTTGTTATTCACCTCTGCGCGAATGATTTCCAGGATCGAGGGTACCTTGGGAGTAGTTGGTCCCCCGAGACTTTCAGAGGACAGTGATATTAAAAGAAATACAGGTAGTGATACTTTCAGAGACATTTTTGCGGTTTTCCTGAATTTTTTCCAACGGTCAATTCTTTCCTCGAAGCGTTATCAGATTCTTGTTAAAGAGATGTTGTCATCGTTCTAGGAACTGATGTCAACGTCGATGCAGCGGATAATCTCCACGATCTTCAAGGTCTTCTGGAGTTTTTCGGGAAATCGAATTCTCACTTACTGAGGAGACACTGTTCACTATTTTTTTAATCAACCACGAGTGTCAGCAGTTTATGATTGAGTATTATATTTCCACAGACAAAACGTGTCTCTGGAAATGATGAAGCACCGGCCAGAAAACATCTGATCCGGGACGACATCGCGGGGAATTCCATCTAGCCGTGGAGGATTGAAAGTTGTCGATAAAATAAGTATTTTTTTTATCGACAACTGCTGGGGCATCCGGACGATGGTGCCGGTGGTATCTGAATCGACTGATGATTTTTTAGGATTTTTTCGGAATCCCAAAATTCAGAAAAAACGATTACAGATTTTTGGACGAGAGTTTTTCTCGTCATTCAATCATGTACCAAAGATTTTGGAAATTTTTACCGAATAAAATTTCCACGGAATTTTCAAAAAATTCCAAAACGTAAAAAAGAAATGCGTTAAAAGAGATTTTCGAGGAATTAAAAGGTGACATGCCTTAAAAATTGTAAATTGACTTAATTATTCAGAGATTTTCACTGCGACGGGGTATTCATCGGTGAAATCATCGTGTGACTCTGAACAGAAATCATATGAAATCAATTCTGAAATCATGTGAAATAATCGGAAAAGAGCAATCATTGTGTGATGATATTTAAAAAAATAATAATCCTTCGCTATCCTGACTTAAACCTTATAAATGGTCCTTCTTATCAAGAATTAAACTTGAAAACCGCTCATCCCCCAACAACCAAGTTGTTACTAATTAAGATGATCATTTAGGGTTAAACGACAAGAACTGAATTCTTCCCTTAGAATTACCTAATAACATGACGTAATGGCGTTTAAGCAAGGACACAACCACCATAGCAAAGCAATGAACGTGTACCTATCGTTGAATTCCAAAGCTCCAGGTATGGAGAGGGGATTGAATTGAGATATTTGCCGTAACGTTGAGGGGTGTGGCCGACAGCTTTCCAGGGATTAATCCCCTGACAGCCAATCATATTCCAGCAGAAGCTCCCACCATCGAGCTTTTGGTGGAATGCTAGTCCGTGGAGCTGGTACCCCTCTTCTCCGATCCTAGCTAATTGCTCCGGGTTGCTTTAATATCGCATGTGGAATTAAATCCAAGGAAGGAGTCAAGACGCGAGACTACATGTTCATGGCAATTCGTGGACATCTCATGTAAACATGTGGCATTACAATGCAATTACGGGCAACGACCTCCGAACTAATTGATTAATTTGTCGAGAGCAAATCGTTGGTAATTTCTATTGAAACAGCAAATATAAATTAAATTCATTTGAAAAATTACCATACGATGTAATAAAATCAAGAGAAATAGAATAATAAATTGCAAAAAGAATTCATTCATTTTTCCTGTGTGGAAATTATTCGAATAATGAAGTTTAAGCTGTTGAAGTGACTGTTGTCCAAAAAAACTCGAGGACACATCTTATAAAGCGTCTGCAATTATCCGGATAAAATACTCGACGAAATTCTTTGTCATAAATTTCTCCAGCGTAATAAGGGTGACTACCCAAGTCATTTGGGCGGGTATCGAGCTTCAATAGAAATTCTTTCCACCGTCTTCACGAGGTCCCTCACATCCCACCCCCTTTATCCATTCAATTCAAACATTCGTCGCCCACTCCAGCCCCTCTGGTTCTTATTTGCGTAATTTTAAAACATTACGAGACTCTCGTTCTATTCCTTAATGTATCCCTTGTAAAATTGCAACAAAATTTCTCGTTGATCGTTGAAATTTATTCGAGAATTTATTCGAAAATTTATTCTAGAATTTATTCGAGAATTTATTCGAGAATTTATTCTTCACTCTTATACTTCTTTATTAGAGTTATTATATTTTTTCCAGACATCAAGACTAAATTTTAATATAAACTTTGAAAGTTTCGAGACATATTAGCGTTAATAAATAAGAGAACTCCCTGGAGCTTTCAAAAACTTGAGAACCCCTCGGCTCTTTGTCAGGTTCCTCAAAATATACGGTAAAATATTGCTCACGCGGATAATACAAGGCCCGAGCATTTTATTCAAAGTAAATTTTCAAATTTATGGCTTAATCTCGACTTAATAATGGGTAACCCGAGATAACTTTCTTCCTCTTTCCGGAGGAGAAGATGTTCAATTTTTTACGTATGTTCGCTTAAATTTATACGACAAACTTTTATTGATCCCGCGGTGAATTCAATTGCGACTTGCCCTGAGTTAATTAAATCCACCAAAATCCCAGCATCTTATCATCACCTTTTTTCCGCGACAAGGCATGCAGAGTCTTATGTTTTTCATAGACACGCGGGTAGAGTAATTAAGCTTGAGCCTCCGGGGTTGCAAGCTCCTTAGAGGTTTTACTGAAATTCCCGCACGTCCCGTCAACGTCTAATGAGGGGATTGTGAGATGAAGTTTTGGATTGGGAGATGTGGCCGGGTGGTTGTGGTGAATCTCCGGGTTTATGGTGGGTAATGAGAGTCAAAGCCGAAGAGACAGTATCAAATTGCGGAGAATTGTCAATTAAATGAAAATTCAAAATTTTCATTTTAAATAGAAAAAAATTCCCAGAACCTATTCCATTTTTTCTCCCCACGTCGGATAAAGCATTTTTATCTGAATAATTCAGTAAAAACTTTTGTAATAATAATCTCCAAGAAAAATAATTTCATCGAAAAATTTTATCCAGTCGGTTTCACATCCCCTAAATTTTCACTCACCCCCAAAATAACATGTAAACAGTCACCCGAATTACCTCGCCACATCCGGCAACACCTAATTAACATTCCAAGTATCTCAGACATCTACTAGTCTCAAGCAATCGTGGATAATTCCCCCAGGAATACCTTATTAATGAGAACGTTCTTCTTTAGTCCCGGAACTAGCGAAGGAGTAGTTTTCACAAAGCAAGTGTAAAAAAGTATTAAAAAAAAAAATTGCGATGTAACAGACTCCGAGGAAGATACCCGGAGTCACCCCACCTCGAATGAAAACCTGAGGGCGTGGCCTGGAGCTGCCGTAGATGGCGTCTAACTGGCCAATGGGAATCGACGGTGTAGATTCGCGATGGAGCTGAAAAAATATTGACCGCACGATCATGCGGTCCATTTGGGGGTTGTGGAGGTGAACGCGGTGGAGTGATTGGGGGATGCCAAGGGTAAATAGCCCCTTGTCACGTACAGGATCATTAGCGGGTGATCCTCAGTGCTGAGCGGTGATAGCAACGAGTCAACATCATTATCCAGTGTCTCGTGGAATCAGTTGAAACATGTGATTTCGTTAATTTCTCGGGTTCAAGAGTGAAGGGTTCATCAGAATCTTGGGAGCAGTGACAGTGAATTTCGATTGATCGAGTGAAATCGGAGTAAAAATGATGGAAACGTGTGACCCATCGGGTCATGCGTTCGCGGATGACTCGTCGGATCGCAGCGAGAGCAGCCATTTCGAATCTCAGAGAATTTATCAGGATTTTGAATCCTCCAAGGGCCTAACTGGGCTCAATCTATCCGTCGGAAGGCACAAGGACGACTCGCTGGTTAAATCCAAGGAGATTCGAATGTCCGCTGACGTTGGCCGACATCCAACCCTCCGCTTTGAGGATTTTGCCGGGCGCGATATCGCGGTTCCTTTAAAAAAATCCAAGGATATCAATTTTATCACGGATACTATTTCCAGTTATCAGCTGGAGAAGTCCAACGAATCGGACACTTCTTTGGAGACTATTCACTCGAACAGATCCAAGGACGGCATCGCTAAGGACAATGTGTACAACCTGGTGAAGAGCAAGAGACAAAAGTATTTTCAGAATACTCTCGAGAGAAGTGGTAAAGACATAAATTATGTCGTGGAACGAGAATTCAAGGACTACAGCTTCTCGAAGAACTACAATCTCATGAAGGAATTTCATCTGCCGTTGGAGCACTCGAGAGACAGTCATGTAGCATCTTTAGGAATTGACAGACTACCGAGCGTTGCTCTTCTAGGAAATCCTCGTATTCTGGAGTCCCAGGAATATCGAGGTGTGTCCATGCAAGCGAGAAGTCCTCAAACCATGGAATCGGCTATCGAGGGCATGCGGAGATCACACCTGCTGGGGCAGATGGATCTCTCAACCCAGAGCATGGCACATCGCCAGTCCCTCGACGCCGTCCAGCATTCTCATCAGCAACATCAGCAGCAGCCGCAAACCACTTCATTCACTATCGATGCGATACTGGGGAAGGGCAATCAGAGGGACAAGCACCAGAGGAACCAGCAACAGCAGTATCGCAAAGCGGCACGACAGGAATGTAAGTTCAAACATTGAAATTATCTCAACTTCGAATTCCCTCGTCATCTGTTTCCGTCTCTGATCGTCATTTATTCTAGCCTCATCCTTCATACCCCACACTATGAGAAATCTCTAGCCGAAAAAAAATACGAAATCGTGAATAAATGGCCCTCCCATAACCAGAATCGCGATAACTTGCAGGTCAGGACATCACCACGAAAACACCAACAACCTCGTGCTCACGAGTGAGTGATCCAGGAAGCGTTGTACCTGGCAAAGCCAAACGAGTCAGAACAATATTCACGGCCGAGCAGTTGGAACGACTTGAGGGTGAATTTGCCAGGACCCAGTATATGGTTGGACCAGAACGGCTCTACCTCGCCCACTCCCTGAGACTCACCGAGGCCCAGGTGAAAGTGTGGTTTCAAAATCGTAGGATAAAGTGGCGTAAAGTGCATCACGAGCAGCAGAGCCAGAGAGTCAACGAGCTCAGACAACGGGCCTTAACTTCCCTGGAAGAGGACGACTGTAAAGAGCCAAGTGCTGGTGAATGGTGAAATTGTAAATCAAACAGCGATATTTTATTTCATTTTCACATCTCCATGCAATCTGACGAGTTACTGAACAGTGATACTGTATTTTGTGGTGAACTTGAGTGTTGGGTTTCGTTGACGATTGAACTGATACTGGATTGATATCGTTGGGTGCAGCATTGAGATAACTGTATCATCATCTTTGTTTCTGATTTGGGGAGAGAGCAGGATTTTAGGAGAATGAATCCTGTGGAGGGCTCTAAGGGAAAATACAATCGCAAGGTGACAGGTTCGACTCTGAAATTCGAGTCGAATGATCGTCCGGTGGAGTCTTCTGTGCGCAGGAAACCTCGAATGCGACAGGAAATGCTGAACTACAACCGAATGGAAAAGTCAGTTCAGTTTTAATAACCCACACGATTATTAAATAACGTATTTTGCGTTGATGTAATGATTTGGACAATTGTAGCTGAATAACCTCTCTATTACAGACATTATTCCACCACAATGGCCGATCAAATTCCTGCGTACACACCGGCTGATGATTATAAGCCCCGTAAACAGGCTTTAATGGGAAAATCAGCGAGTATGTATTCACAAGCAATGAGCAATGACGATTTGTACAGGTTGATTCACAATTCGAGTGGCACTCGTCCGGAAACATCGGTCGATAATTTGGTAGCCAGAAAGGATACCAGACGACACAGGATGACACAGGGGCCATTGAGTCTCATTGCTGACGAGGATGAAGAGGAGGAGGTCTCTGACTCTGGTAAATATGATGAGCAATTCCAATAAATATTAAAATACTATATGAATTGGGACACACGTTCATCCGATTTTTTTTGAAGAATACATTTACGAGTCGAAGGGAAAACCCTTCGAGGATGATGAAGCAGACGACGAGATTGACTACGAGTCCGATCAGTATGGAGCTGATGGCCCGGACCAAGTGAAGGAGTACAGAAGATTCCCGCCGAAGTCCACGGAAGCTGACGACCTGAAGCAACAGTACCTGGAGTGGTTGAAGCGAAGGAATCCCCGGCCCTCACGAGAAATTGACGAACCTCGAACTCTCAAGTACGAACGGTCAAACCGGGGAAAATCGAGGTGCAAGCCTATGGAGGAGCCTCCTGAGCAACGGAAACATCCGGAGATTTACAAGTGCAGCGAGTGCCGTAAGAAGCTTGAGACCTCGATGAAGACTGCGTCGAGGGGACGTGCCACGTATGATTACCCGGAATTCGCGAGGGACTTTCAAGGTAAATGAGAGGAGTCGAATGAGAGAGGAGGAGAATTCAAATAATCATTGGTTTTTGGGTTTCAGACAAACCGCCGAAGTTTCAAGACCCCAATGACGACATGCGGCCTTGTCCGAAGCCAAGGAAATCCGCAAACATCTCGAGGCATCGAGAATCAAGGAAGATGATCAGCCATTCGCCCTCGAAAATCAACTACTATGACGAATAAATCGATGATATCAGAGAGTAAAACTGCCAAGCATTCAGCAAAAAAACTCAAAAATATTTTCGTTTCGTAATGGAATCAACAGCGAAGGGGCAACTCGTTCTTCCAATCCTGGAATCCAACTTGTCACTCTCTTCTCTTCTGAAATATTTTTGTAAATGTGATTCTGTTTCCTCACGAAAATTGTCAGCGACCCTGTAAATATTCCAGATGAAAAAATTCTAGCTCCCCAGAAGAAACAATTTAAATAATCCCTTGTACCAAAATCGTTAACACCTAAAGTAGACACTCGTACGAAATCCTGTGTGAATAGTCCTCGACCATAT
Organism: Fopius arisanus; assembly: GCF_000806365.1. Lineage (NCBI taxonomy): Eukaryota > Metazoa > Arthropoda > Insecta > Hymenoptera > Braconidae > Fopius > Fopius arisanus. The sequence continues at coordinate 276,400 of NW_011887772.1, read as the reverse complement.
TCGTATGTATAAAATAAAGAATCAAGGGAATAAATTTCCTGGTGTACAAAAAAAAAAGACAGACAAAAATCATGGACTTCCCTCCTGTTCCATCAGATCAAAAGACGAATAAATGAAAAAGTCAAGATTAATCGAAGTGAACCATCCAGTGGACGCGGATAACAAGCAAACTCATATCCAGCCAGAGCTACACACCCCGTTGCAACTGACTCCGCCCCCAGTCTACCCTCGTATCAAGTAAGGAAGGGGATGAAAAGTGAGAAGGAAGGGAGAGCCAAACACCAGGACTTCAGGATCGGTTATCTCAACCTCTCCCCTCTCGTTGAGCATCGTCGTTGGCATCCGCGGCATTCCAATTAGCTCGCGAATCAAAAGAGCCCCACTGCCTTTGTGGGGTATCATCCCTTCCTACTTTCTCGAAGCCTCCCCCATCCCCTCGGCGAACCCCTTTTCGTTTCACCTTATTCCCCTCTATCCAATGTTCAATTCTGGGTGCGGGCACTCTTCCGTCGTTTTTCAGAGTTGCCTGCAGACCCTTTTTTTTATCAAAAATAAGAGCAAAGAGATTGGAGACTCATTTTTTTTTGCGTGTGAGAACAATTCTGTTCGGGTCTCGATGAAGAACACTTCTTTTCGTGTTGTAAAAGGATTTTATCAAATGTTTGGACCGAACTATTGAAGTTTCGACGAAAAATGTGCAATTGATTTATACATCGCGGATGATAGAAAAATTCTCGGCGTTTATATAGAGAGATTAATTACGGGGGGAGGACATACACAACACGCAACAATATTTTTGTTGACATTTGATGGGGAAATTTGATTGAATACGGCGATTTTTTCGGTGTATGCCCTCGACCCTAGCGATCACATTCTTACTTTTTGAATGAGATGACAAGGCTATTGAGCACCCCAACCCACGTGTATCATCCCCAACGAGGCGAATGTTATGGACGCACTGTCACGATTAGTGTTCGTGGGGCATGCAAGTGTTCAGGATGCTGCAGCTGGCAGGTGCCCATCTACCAGCCTGTAAAACCGTGTCCAATAGTGTCATCCGGAATACCACAATGTTAGGGTAATACCGGTGACCAATGGGCACCACTTGTCATAACACGAGCATAAAGTGGCAAAAATAGAAGAAACCACGCGGAGAAGGAACATTATTACTCCCCCCCGGCATTCCTCGTTTTGGAAATATCCTTTTGTTGATATGAATGCGTCTGCAAAAGTGGTTATACCGATGCCCAGGGTACACAACATATTTTGGAGTGTGGAATGCCCTTTGATCATAGCCCACAAAGTTACTCAGCATTATTGCACAGCCCTCAGCAGAATCACTCGGTTATTGTGAATATATCCCTACTCTTAGTTATAACTCAACGGAAAAATAAAATATTTCAGCAGGAAGAGGGTAAACTGAGAGCGATTGACGAGTTGAATTTCAATTTCCGAATTCTGGTAATTTATAATATTGCTCAATGCCTATAAAAAAAACTTGCCGCCATTTGCTTCTGGGGAGTGAGTGTATGAATGGGGGGAGAATATTGTTTAAACGGTAAATTATTGAGATTTAATAATCGAGTTTGGAAATTTTTTCTGGACGTATTAAATTACGCCTGCGGTTCTTAACGCCCATTTTAATTTCAACATCCCTCTTTCGTCCTCTTTGTGATACCGTCTACCTGTTCTCACCCTCTCACCCCTTCCATATTCACCCCAGCATCCCATATTTTGACTATACATTCGCCGGTGTTATGCTAGCATCGAATAACCGCGGTTATCGTGGAATTGGGCGGAGCGAATGAAACGCTTCTCTCTGGTTTTATTTATCCCCCTTTTATTCCTCCACTCGAAAATATATATATTTTGCTTATGGATAATGTACAATACGGTATGCAGCATTTATATCAGAGCGGAAACTCTTCACTCACAATTGTAGCAATTTTAATATCCAGGAATGATAAACAAAGTGGGGTAGTATCTAACGAAGTGGATGGAAAGCTCGCAATTGAAGAGATGGAAATATTTTTTTAATAAAAATTTCTGCCCGAAGAAATCTACGGTATCATAACTCTGATAATTGGATGGGATGAGTGGTGATAAACAATTATTCTATTCATTTATTCGCTGTGATAATTAATTTTCATCGATTATCTCGGGCCCCAAACGCACGACTGAGTGAAAACTCAACGGTTTTTTCCCAAAATTTAATTTTTTTCATTAGTCAAGGGTAGCCTACGCATATATTCACACCCCGAACAGTAATAATCCGCTCAAAACCGAAAAAAATGACAAAACAAAAAAAAATCAACTCCACTCCCCACGATAATTTCGAATCAATCCAGATCTCAATAAAAAAAATCCCCCAAAGCCTCAACGCCCTAAAGAAATAATATCCCCACGAGTCTTCCAGCATGTCTAAAAATGCATTTCAACCCCCCGCCACCCCCTCGTGGCCCCCCTATGAAAACCGTAACCCGTAGTTGTCGCAACCTGCATAAAAGGAGCTAGAGCGGCGTTCATCGCATTCATAACATCAGACGGGGTAATAAAAGTCATCCCGCTCTATGCCCCCCATCCTCCCACCCGATGCCACCACCCCCTTGAGCCCCTAGCACCCGGGAATCAAAAAGCGACACGAGTCTACATGGTGTGGGGTAAAATGGGGTGAGAATGGGAGGGCGGTTATTGTCGAGCGACAGGGTTGAGCACAACACCGAGCAGAACAGAATACGCGATACCATTTTTATCGGATATCCAATTTCGGTCGTGACGCAAGGGAAATAAAAAAAAAATGAGGGGTGGGTGGCTTCGGAAATTTTCCATTTTTCCGTGCAAGCGAAGTGGATATTGTAGGATAGGATGAATATACCGCGGGTAGAGCCAGTCACAAAGGCAAATAACGTCGTGTTTTGTTTTTTATTTTATTTTTGCCAGCTCGAAAAATACCGGAATGCATTGCTCTGATAAAAAGAAGAGTTGAGCGCAATTCTCAGTGGAAAAAATGTCGATCGAGCTTTTGTGTCAATTTTTTTGAGAGAGAAATGCAGGGAGATACGACACATTCAGGGAAAAAAAACTGCTTTTCACGGATTTTTAAATTAACAAGAGGCAATTTTCTTGCGTTAAGTAAATCCTTTTTGTAAAGTCGTTTTTTCCACTCTAGGGAGCCGAGAGAATATGTTAACAGAGTTGGGGGATTATGAGTGTTATGGGCATGTAACGATGATCATTCATCCCCTTAAATGTCATCCGGTGCTTAGGCAACCCCTCGAGTAGGGTCAAGTGTTGTATCTACAGGAGGTGGGGAGAGGATCGAGTAGAAAGAATTGCAACTATTTCATTTAGGGAAGATTAGACGGATTATGGGCCGAGTGACACAGGGGGAGAATCCAGGGGAGATCTGGGCTACACGCAGATGCTTGATTAAAGCTACGACTTTTCGAGTGACTCGGCATTCGATCTAATTAAGTCAAATCGGTAAATGAATTTTTCCCATTGGGAGAAGATCAGTGAATTTTCGAATTTCTGGTGACGCCAGAACACTTATCTCTCTTACTAATTCATGAATCTCCTGAAATCTTTCATACGTGTGAAAAAATAGGCGAATTCAATTATTAATTTCCGGAATAAAATCTTCATGAGAAAACGTTGATTATAATCAATGAACCCTTCTAATCCGCTCAACACTGTCACTTTGAGATTTATCTCGAATTACTACTGATGAATGTCCAGGCATGATTTTAATCGGATCAAGCCCTTTTCACTCGTCCATTATCGATTCAACTCGGTAGTTTAATTACTGAGATATCCTTTGTTTTCAAATTTTGTTATCAGCGGATCATCAGAGCAAATCCGCGAGGAACTCTATGCTATCATTAATTGAAAGAGCTAATGATGGAAGTTACATGATAATGTTACAATTTCGGATCAACAATCTAATTAAACGAGGTTAATCGTCTCAAGGTGACTGCGTAATGATTTCATAGAAAAATTTCTGTCGTGTTATTTTTCATGCATGGACAGAGGAAATTGGATATTTAGGTACATACCATCAGGAGCAGGAATAGACAGGAATAAAGACAATACATCGGGATGGACTATTTTTTTTTCAACACAACACACAATCACGAATGAATTCATGCACAATGAACACTCATAACATGAAAATAACCATTGATTACACGTTCCTTAATTGAATAATGATTTAATCAACCGAGCAAGACTTTTATATACGCGTATTTATATTTATTGAGAAGGTCAACCGAAAACAAACTAGAAATGCGAATGCAACAGGAGAGGACGGGAGAGGACTGCGCGCACGGACTGAATAATATGGCCGCGTCGTCACTGGTTTTGGCGGGATGTACACGACTAGGCTACACATCACAAAAAACTCATATCACCCACTGGCAATCATCGCCACAACTAAATAATAAGTTATAATAAATTAATTAATGTATTGGTGAATTAATTAATGGAGTTAAACGATTATTTTCACGGATTTTCAGTCACTAAAACCGACAGACGACTGCGCAGCGGCGCAGGAAGGGAGAGGGACTGGACATGCGCACGGGTTACTGCAGCGAATGGCCGCCCGAGTACGTTGTTTTGGCGGTATTCTCACTCGGTCGTGGTATCGGCTTGTTTCGTTCATTTCACTCGGAATAAAACCGTTAATTATCCATCAATAATTAATTAATTAATTAAAATAACATAAAATAATTCGGACATTAATTCAGTAGTAGTATCGATTGACTGAAAAAAAAAAAATGTCGCTAGAAAAAAACATCAAGGAATTTTTTTTACCGGAAATTAAATCAGATACAAGACCTTCGATGTTTTTCGTGGTAGATCGATAGCAAAATAAATCGATATCAAATTGAAAAAAATCGTAAGTGCTGGTGGAAAAATTTCGTGAGTTGATTTCCGGCGGAAGATTATTTATTTTTGAGAATTTAGAATTGTTGATGGGAAATTCAATCCAAACGGCCGGTAACTCGTAATTTGGCGCTTGCGCATCGTATTTACACATGGTCGCCTTGACTTCGCGGTGTTTTCACGTCCCGATGACATTATCACATGTCATCTCGTATATTTCGTTCCCCGGTTCAAAATTGGTGGAAATAAATAGTTAATTACGATAGAGGAAAGTGATCGGATATCTCGGAATATTGGGATCTATTGGATTGATGTGAATGTGGAAAATGGTCGGTGGAATCTCGAGAAATGGACAGAGAGCGATTATTCTGGCTGGCTGTGCCTGTGTTGGGGCCTACGTTGCCTATTATTATTGGAAGAAAAGAGAGCTCAAGGCCATCGACGAGGGCTTCGAGGACCTGGCGAAGGTTTTAACTTATTCTTTATTTTTTTTCGGGGAAAGGGATAACCTGGATATAACCTGTAATTTTTTTTGTAGATCGATGATACTCATGAGCGACGAATCCTCCTCCTGGGACTCGATGGAGCTGGCAAAACTTCTGTTATGAATCAGGCTGTGGCTGCTGACAGCCATGGCAATCTTTATCAGATGCCACCCAAACCCACTGATGGATTTGCTGTTTACAAACTCCGAAAGGGGGATTATGTATTCAATGTTTGGGAGAGTGAGTTGAAGTTTATTGAATATTCCTTTTTTTCTTACCAGTCGATTTCATGTTCGTGGAAATTTCTAAACCTGGAGAAGATTCACTGACAAATAAAGATAAAAATGTAATAGTCAATTTATTTAATTTGCAGTTGGTGGAGGGGATGAACCTAGAAAATACTGGAGCAATTTCCTACAAGACACAGATCTGCTCGTTTTCCTAGTCGATGCTGCTGACTCGGTTAAATTGTCTCAGGCAGTGCAAATGCTCAAACAATTACTTGGGGACCAGAGAATGGACAATGTCCCCATTCTAGTCGTGGCAAATAAACAGGTGAATGACCGACGTTAATTAGTCTTTGAGGACTACAATTTTGTAATCATGGTTGAGTGTTTCATATTGATATAATTTTTTTTCTTTGTCAGGACGATCCCCACGCCATGAAGCCAAACCAAATAAAAGAGGCCCTCGACCTTTACAGCATTTCTCCCCATCAGCATCGAGTGGAAGTCATCGGGTGTCAGACAGGACCACTGCCAGACCTGGAACCTGGACTCACAGAATACAACTGGTATCACCCATCCATCGAAACGGTCAGAAAGAAAATATTTTCATTATCAACAATATCTTGAATTTTTCATCGAGGAAATTAATCTCTCAGCATTCCATTTCGTTCGAGAAACGAAAAATTCGATGTTTCATGTAATCTGTCCCCTCGAGTGTGTGACGAAAATTAATCTGAGAGAATCAAAAAAATTAATAAACTTCGTGTCTAATTTAAAAAAAAAAACTAATCAATGGCTTTACCGAGAACTAACAGAATCAACTTGTGAATTAAAAAGAAAACAATCAATCCTTCTGAGATTGATTAATGCAGAAGTAAACATTCTCAATCAATAAATAATTATTATTTTTTCTAGTAGAAGGGGTACTGAACAGGTATTCAACCCTCAATCAAAAACGATATTAAGAATAATTCATATATTCTCTCGATTACTAAAGATATAAACTGATACTTATTTACACTTTCGTTTTATAATAAAAAAAAATCAAGTTTGTGATATAAGACAGCTTCCACTAATTTATTCACTGTCGTCCGTGACGAACTCTCCATCGTCTAGAATGTCGTCCTCCGAGAGTTCCTCCTCACTCATGTCATCTAAATTCCTAAAGCCGTCTCCATGGTCATCTCCCTCGAGTTCCTCGCTGTCCTCGCTGTCACTGGATGACAATTTCTGGAGGAGATCCTCGCGTTTCTTCTCCTTCTTCTCATTCCTCACATTTTTCTGAACCCTTTTCCCATTGAAGTTCTCGTTCTCCTCATCATCAGGGAAAAGTTTCAATTTTTTTTCTCCAGGATTTTTTTTATTTCCCTCATCTTCTTCATCTTCATCCTGCAACGTGTCCTCTGTCTCAAACGTGTCTTCGTCCCTCATCGTCTCCTCAATCCACCGTCCAATTACACTCTTTTTCTCTTTTTTCTTTTTGCTTACGCAGTACTTCTGGACATTCTCCTCAGCAATTTTTTTTTTCGTCTCTGCCAACGATGTCGGATCCTCCAGGACAATCTCCCCACTTTGCACGAGGTACTCGCTGTACTGTTCAGGGATGTTCTTGAAGGTGTTTATCTTCTGACGAATCTGCCTCCAGGTCAGCTGGTAGTGGTTTTTCTTGTCTCGAGCCATAGCCTCGTAGTCCTCGCCATATTTATCCATAAGATACGTCAGGAATAAAACCTGACCCTTGGGGAGTCTGAACATTCGCTGTCGAGGAGCTCTGGCTTCAGCCTCCAGCTCCTGAGCGACTTTCACTTTTTTTGGAATTTTCTTCTTCACAGGCTCCTCCTCTGATTCTGATATTTCACCTGACGCTTGACGTTTAGCTTTTTTTATCATGGCGTTTTTTACGTTTGGCACTTTTAGAATTTGATTAGGATCGTAGGCTAGGCCCATCTGGTGCAGATTTGTCTTCGTGGATTTTTTCGTATCCCAGGCTTGCTTTATCTGAGGACTATTTATCAAAATTTCAATTTTCAGGTTCTCCTGCATATTCTCAATTTGAAGGTTGATATTATACTTACCAAGTTATAGTAGGCACTTTCCTCAATTTATTCCTCAATCTCTTCCTGTTGATGCTGACTTTGTAGGTCTTCCTGCGCTTCACCTTTCGCACTTTTGTCATTTTAATATTTTTTTAATATTAACAATGAAAAATCGAGAAGATCTTTCGGTTGTAATCACACGTGTACTCGAAAGCACACAGCAGAGATTATAGAGGTGATCAGCAGCGCTTATAGCAAAGGTTAAACAGCGATTTTCGTACCAGTGGATAAGGCAGGGTACGAGGCCGGGAATTCTTCACCGGCGGAAAATAATAAGAGACAGTGGATTTGTTACATTTATCATCTGATGGTAGTCCTATCCATATCTTCTTCAACTGACGGTCACTATTTACCAAAATTCAGAAGAAAAAATCAATGACTGATAATAAAATTAAATTCTTTATGAACCTCGTCCTTAAATGATAACAAATTTTATTTATCAATTCTCCATCCAGAGTAATACAGAAAGGTCAACAGTATGATACTCCATTAAATTAATCTTGCAATCTATAATACAATTTTCAACTCTAATTAAACTTCTCGCAGAACTCAACTCACCATTGAGTTATTCAAAAGTAAGCGTTTTACACCCCTTCAATTAAAAAAAAATTACCAGGCGTACTGAGTACCATGACCCTTGAAGCTGGTATGGGAAACTCCGTGTCCAGCGTACTGATAAGAAGATGGAGAGTAGACCTTTGTTGGGGCAGTCTCAGCGTAACTCTGATAAGCTGGTGCCTCGTAGCTCTTCGTGGCGACCGGAGCCTCATAGCTGTGATAAGCGGCCTCATGGCCCTTTGCGACAATTGGAGCTTCATAGCTCTGATAAGCTGCCTCATGGCCCTTCGTGGCAACGGGAGCCACATAGCTCTGATAAGCAACCGCATGAGTCTTCAGTGGCGAAGCCTCAGCATAAGTGTGATAAGCTGGAGAAGCATAAGCTGTCATGGGAGTAGCCTCGGTCGAAGCCTGATAAGAGTAAGCCTTGGCTGGAGCAGCTTCAGGATAATTCTGATAAGAATAAGTCTTGGTTGGAGCAGCTTCTGAATAACTGTGATATGCTGGTGCAGAGTAACCCTTGGACGGAGCAGTTTCATAATAACTCTGAGGAACTGGTGTAGAGTATGATTTGACTGGAGCTGCTTCGGAATAACTCTGATAAGCTGGTGCAGAGTAACCTTTGACTGGAGCTGCTTCGGAATAACTCTGATAAGCTGGTGCAGAGTAACCTTTGGCTGGAGCTGCTTCGGAATAACTCTGGTAAGCTGGTGCAGAGTAAGCCTTTACAGGAGCAGCTTCGGTGTAAGTGGGATAAGTGGAATAAGTTGGCAGTGAATGAGCCTTGAGCAACTGAACTGGAGCAACTTCAGAGGAACTGTGATGAGTTGGTGCTGAGTGAGACTTGACTGGAGAAATCTTGGCGTAATATTGATAAGTTGGGGCAGAGTGAGGCTTTACGGTCACTGAAGGCTCATAATGGGTGTAAGCAGGCCGTACGTAATAGCGGCTGTCGTGGTTGACACGTTCATTCAGAACGTGGACAGACGCGTATGGAGATTTTACGGCATTATTGTATCTTGTTGATCCAGTTTTGCCTCCAGCACCCTTGTGCGTCGACTCCTGAGCGTAGCCGACGCTTTTGTGGTCAGCTGAGGCTGTCTCAATGTTGTATGATGCTGGGCCATCAGCATTAGCGATTGCCACTAACGCTGCGAGAACGACGAACTGCGGGCAATCATAATTTAGTGTTCTGGGATGTCCTTGATTTACAGGATTATCGAATAAAGGAGAATTCTTGGAATTAGGGGAGAACGAAGGACGAATTGGGGAGGAGTAAGTGGTAATGATGGCTTTAATCACTCAGATTTCTTTGGTGTCTGGGAGGTAATTGAAAGGATTCAATAGTTTGAATTAATTCAATTGGTTCAATTGCTTTGTACTCACTTTGAATGCCATTTTTGAATGTCCGAATGGTGCTTTATCAAGACAGCTCGTTGAGTTCTGTGACACCGACAAATCTGAATCGTTATTTATATCTGGACCAAGATTTGGGGAATGGCTGGGACACGGGGGAATAGCCGCGTTTGTCTCGCTGGTACAGTGTTTTTTTTTTTCTACAGAAGGGGAAAAAAGTGTCTCACTCTCGACAATGGACCAAGCGAACTACAGTGGTGGGGCTGGGATATAAATTAGGTAGGCGGAAAGAAAGAGTAAATATATACGCACGTAGATGGATTTTTGGGGATTGCGACAACTGTTTTCTGAAAAGGGAAAGGGGCGAATTTTGTAAGACATCTCAAGGCGTGGCTCGCAGGTTTGTCTCGTAACCGAGACATGGACCGCAAAATTTTCAGATTGATTGTCCGGGGACAACTGTGAGCGACTCGCCTCAGACCCATTAATTCATTAGTGTGATGGATCTAGGAATAGTTTTATGGATGTGTCTCGACCATTGTGAACTTTGAGAACAAACGACAAGGATAAATTGTTGGAAAGGTTCGTTCTCTCCGCAGAATATGGGGTTAAATAACAAAATTGCGGTAGAGTAAATGCGAAAGACAGAAAGTCGAAGTATTTTTACTCGAGACTTGTGCGTTCTCCAATTTTCGCTCGCCCGGAAATGCTCCCATTCGTTAAATCCCGAGTGAAAACCGGAACAAATGCATAGTCATGTCTAATACGAGATCTTTATCCGGCCCCTATGACAATTATAGAGCATTCTATGAAGGTCATACTTTCTCCGAAATACCAGCGTCGATAGTCCGGCCAATTGGGGCATACGTGTCTTATTCGTATTACATATCGAAGTGGATTAACATAAGAAAGTGTCTCATCGATTCAGTTGATTGAATGCCTATAATTTCTCTACACAAGTCTCTCTCATGTTCCAGGTGTTATAAAAAAATATCGTTGACAAATTAATGAACTTTATTGATCTGAAATACACGGTGTTGTTGAATAAATAATAAGCCCGTTGTTATGAAACATCCTCATGAATATTTCCAATCAGAAATCAAATTTGTATCCATTCCCAGTGACTTTAACATGTGCAACGGCTGGAGCTGATGAATACGCTACTCCGAGTAAATTCTGCGTCCCTGAGCGGTGCGATGTACTTTGTTCCTGAATCTGTGGAGTTGAGATAAATTACCGTGATTAAAAATGCAATTAGTGAGATTGTTCTCTGCGGAGGAAACGGCCATTACCCCGGGGGTGAGATGCAGACCGTTTACAGTTACTAATTTCATTATTTATTAACATTAATGAAACATCCCCGTCTCATTAAATTATGCTCCCATACGCAGATTCCGATAGGAATGTTTACTGCATTATTTTGCGGTGCGCCAGTCGATTTTACGATTTCTTAAGCAATACAATCACCTGCTGGCTTTGCAGTGGGGCTTGACCCTGTGACTGCAGCTGAAGTAATTGCGCCTGGCGCAGAGCCAACAGCTGATTCAGCTGGGCTTGATATCCCTCGGATTGAGTTTGCACTTGGGAATTCGGGGAAAATTGTTGGGGTTGATAGTACGCGAGTGTTGCGGCATCAAGTTGTGGCTGAGAATGAGATAAAGATGGTGAAGCTGGTTGAGGAATTGCTGGCACGTAGGGCGATGATGCGTATGCGGAAGATACGGGTGATGTTGAGAAGTAGCCTGGAATGAAGAAGGGAGTGCCAGATATCGAGTGAGGGAGTGTTTGGTGTTAATCATCTGTAATGGGTTTCATTAAGTCAGATTAATCTGTCTTTGTGTGAATTACCGAGTCCTGGATTTTTGTATGATAAGGCTTGTGCAACATTTGGAAGAACCTTCTGGGCTAGATGAGGATTGCCGATGCTTGAACTGAATGCCTGATGAGAGCTCGGTCCATTGAAGGAATAAGAAGTTTGGGTTAATCCAGGACGAATAAAGCTGAATGACGCATGCTGTTCAGCACCACCAAGGAAGTTGGAGGATTTTATTCCGTTGACGGGAGCCTCTGACGTTACTAATCCACACGCCAAACTGACGGTTAGCAGAACACTGAGATTTTTTAACTATAGGAGAGACAGGAGTTATGATTGGATTGATCATTATTTCGTTGGGGATTTCGTATTCTCAATTTTTGAAAACTCACCAGCATGATGACAACTGGTCGCTTTAGGATGAAATATTGATGTCGACCCTCTGGGTTTTGGCACGAGTGAAAATCAAGTCGGTAATCTAACGTCAACCAAGTTCGTGGGGAGTTATATACCGCGGAAGCATTGGATCTCAGTACGTGATGCGCATATCGTATATTACTTATCCCTGAAGACACTTTCCCTCCTAGCCGACGACGTCGGAATCCGTCCTCGACAAACTGAGCATCGTAATCGGGCGGGTGGGTCGTGGCCCAGGCGAAAGCATTTCACGTTACAACCTTTTTAAATTGAAGGATACGCGCTTTGAATACATTTTCATTCTGCCTTTTTCCATCGTGAATAAGGCCCTCCACAAATCCGGGGAAATTAGATTTTCATGTGGGTTTTGCACAACGTTACAATCATACCTTCGTATTTTCTTTATAAAAATAACAAAAAAAAAAAAACCGTGGGCTCTAATGCTTTACAAATTTTGGATTTGTCGACGGAATTGAAATTCTCTTTGAATTCTCAAGTGGATTGTCAGTTTGTCCTGTGAAAATAAAGAATGGATAGTTTGGGGTAATTAAATAAAGTGAAGAGTGATTAATGAGATGAAAAAAAAAACGATGAGGTGGAGCAGTTGAATCGTGTGGCTGGCAAATGCGGCCCGGGCTAATTGTGGCCGATGGATCGATCGAGAGAATATATGGGGCGTTTTAATCTGAATATCTGCAGTTTCCTATCATCGATAAAACCTATTATGTATTCAGATGGTTTTCCCAGGGAGTTCGGTATTTATGGATGATAGAGGTATCTGGCTCGATGGAAATATTTATTCACTTCCACAGCAAGGGACAGGGTCAATATTGACTGGTTAAGGTATCATCCGCGCCATTCAACGCTGACTATTTGCGTGCGTGGTGGGAACATTTTCCATTTTTTGGGTCAATCCACTGAAATTGTTTGCACTGAAATTTCGATGAAATTCGCCACAACATTTTTGGAAATTCAATTGAATTGAATGTACAAATTGAAAGGGAAAATAATGCTGGAATCATGTTTCCACGCTTTCATCGTTTAGTTTCAGATGACGTGTTAATTCGTATGTTGTGAAGGATGATAATCCACAATTATATACCGGTGTGCAGCTGTAGTTTCATGTGCCCGCACAAATCAATTTGATTTATGTGTCAAAACCACGGGGTAGTTCGACGGGGAAATGAGCTGGGGGCGATAGGGGGTGGAGTCGAGAATGAAGATGGGGTGAGTGATAATAACTAGTGATACGAGTTGGTTCCAGTAGGTAATGTGCATTGGAGGTGATATCACCAGTCGAGGTATTCCAATTTCAAACAAAAGCCTGCACAGGTTGCGACAATCTAGGCTCTGCGGTATTCTCGAGCCTCTGGAGCGTTGATATCCTTGTGAATACATTTGACTGTAGTCATTCAGGGAATTGCTACGCAATTCAAAAAAAATCACAGGATCATCAAGTCGTCGTCAGGTTAATTCACTCAATTTTTTCATGTTCAATCAAATTTTGCTGATCAATATTGACGGTAACCGAATCAACGAAATTCCTCAGAGACAGACTGTCGAGTAATTTCTATCGTTAATTAATAGCTATTGCCGGTGATTGAACATCGCACAATGCGCGCAATGAAAAGGCAGACGATTTTCCAATTTTGGAAATTGATTTGACCTGACCTGAAAATTGAGAATAACTGCACATTCGGAAAACCACATTGAGTTGAATATTTCACTCGTCCTGTCACTGAAATCTCACAATTTATTCAATTGCATTTTATTGTATCAATATTTATCGGGATAAAAACGTGGCAATTAATTTTTATATCAACTAGGTGTCGAAATGAAATAAAAAATCGGACATATCATCAATCAGTATTACAAAAAATAAAATAATCATCGTGATAGAAAGGCTTAACCACTCAGGGATTTGAGAGATTGAGAAAAAAATTAATTCTCAATTTAATTCATACTAATCTAATAATTTATTACTACCATTCTAATTATGAGGATTTTGAGGCCAAAATTGTTGATGTAATTGGTATCATTAACAGTATCTATTCGAAAGCCAATTATATAAATTATAAATCAATTTGGATAAATGAAGCATTCAGTGAAACTTCCAAACACAATTTCGTGGTTTCGGTAATTGATTCTACATGACACGAATATCGGAAATAATTTCAGCTCAAGACTACATTTGTTTGAATATTCCAAAATCAATTTAATCAACCACGAGTCATATTAATTACTCGTTGAATAATTCATGTAATAATATTAATTGGACAAACCACAGCATGTGATTTTTTTGAAATTTTTAATCATCGACTATTTCATCATAAAATCGATATGAAATGGAGAAGGTTCCGTAATTAATCCAATAAATATCGCCACGAAATTTCCATTCCATTCGACTATTGAGGAACCTTGAAAGCCAATGAAAACGATCTCTAATCATTTGCAAACTATCCACTTCCCCTATGAATTCATCCATAAACTCTCATAGTCAATGTAAACGAGCCAATTCACTTGCAGTATTTTTCATTACATTGCACTTGGTGCAGTGACAATTCTCCGTACCATAGGCCACTCGTCAATTGGATGCTTCGTAACAAGAAGATTGCGTCAGAGACATACCTTCAGAGGTTCAACACTTCTCACACACGATAAAATCCAATTTTTCCACGAACTCATATAATAGCACTTTCTTCAATTACAGTAAAAAAAATTCTTTACTTTGAATCAATACATTACTGATTTCATTCCATGAAATACACGCGATAGTTTGAATTTCATATAGTTTCATTGGGTGCAGCTGCAATTCTCCACACCATTGGCCACTTGTCACGTGGTTGGTAATAGAATTGCATCGGAAAGGATTGGATGTACAAGGGATATCGAAAGAGTAATGACTATTCATTTGGAAAATTTATTTTCACCATTTATCTTCTCCAGTATTTTTTATTGTTATATACAAATTCACGTACAATTATCGGCATTGTTGACTTTATATTTTTTGTTGACTTTATTCTGTCAGATCGCGGACTTGAGATATTTCATCAGATATTTTCATCTTCATTCCATCATCATACCAAAATATTCATCACGTTTTATAGCTAGATTAATATTGTTGTGGAGAAAAAATAGAGAACATTAGATATATATTATTTATTCGATTTTTTTCGTTGGGTGATTTTCTCTTATTTTCCCTCGTCACATGACATTATTAATAGATGGAAATTCTACAATAATTGTGCTGATATTAACCACCTTATTGTCATGCAACATCAATTCACAGCGAGTATTATATACGAAAAATCTCCATTGACTCTCAATTGATCCGATAACACCCCTTTCTTAAAATTTTCTCCCCCTCAATCTCGCAATTAAACACCTGACAATGAAGTTACGTCATAATCTCCCATCTCCTCGGCTTATCTATCTTATGTACGATAACAGCCAGTGATTAAACAATTTCGATATAATTGCCAAAAGTTTTCTAAGTTTGTAAATTTTCCGTTCAAACCCCTATTCACCGCCAGTCACATAAATTTTCGGAAAATTACAAAGTGTAAATCACTTTTCTGAGTGCAATGATTCGATGTTATCAATTATTTTCCCCTCCGTGTGGAATATTCCCGCAGTCTGACGTGAGTGGTCTCCAAAATTTCTTTGTCTTCAGAAATTCTGTCCCCTTTATGTCCGACTCCCACGGATGTTTTTTCCGGTTAAGGCTTTCGACACGTGTCCTGTGTGACGACGATAGATACACATTACTGGCAGGAATAGAGCGACAACCGGTAATATTGGAAAAAAGCTCTCGGGTTCGTTTGGGGATTAGGGTTAGCTGGCAGAACAATCTTAATGGAAAGAAAAAATTCCATCACATTTATTATTCATGGGTGAAATCCTTTTTTTTCCTGAACATCTATTCTTCTTTTTCTCTTAAAATTCTTGTAAATACTTTTTTGGCAGCTCTCGTTCCACTCGAAAGAAGAAGTCCCGAGAAAGATTTTGCTATCTCAGTGATAGTCAGAGCTATTCCACCAAAACTTCCTGGAGTACCAGTCGACTTTTACCTTTTATCTCTCATCTTATCATGAAAAACTGAAGTACCAAAGTTCCTCTCAGTTAATTAAATATATCGACTCTTAAGAAATAGCAGGTTGACGTGATCAAAGATTGAATCGACGATTTCAATAGAGTATAATTCTTTTGGCTCAGTGTACTGGACTCATCCTCTGCGCATTGTTGATGAGATCCGGACGTTGAAAGCTGGAGGTACCCCGGGGATACTCGTCACTGCCGTTGCTTCCGCTCAAACTACCAGCTCTTGCTTGTGGAGTGTACGCCACATTGGCAAGACCACCCTCATGACGATTTCCATGACGCAAGCCCTTCTCCAGTACTGGTGGAAGTCGTTTAGTGGAAAACTGGAAATAGCCTTTCAATCGCTCCTTCGCCGGTCTGGAAATTTATTGAAAAAAAAATTATTGAAATTCAATCAAAACCACGTCCTCACGATTGTTGCGTAATTTCGTGAGGAAAAATGTCTAGGGTGTGGATCTCAGTCTCTTTTTTCAACCTTTAGGCGGACCAATAATGAATCGTCTCTTCATGATTTCGAGATATTCGAGATTTTCGAGATATTCGATTGTGTCAAGCGTGTCCTTTTTAGAATAGGATTCTTGACTCCTTTTACTCGATTGATCGACCCCATTTCCGTTGAATTTTTTTTTCGAGTTACATATTACAGCACGGGTCGCGGGTCGCGTGATACATCCCAGAAAAATCTCTTATAACATTTTTCCGATATTTTCATCTGAGACTATTCGACTTCTCCATCCATTTCTTATCGTTTAAGTCCTTCTCAACATTTTTGTATCGTTCAAAAATAGCGAGGAATCGAATACGGGATTGAATTCTCATAACGATTTTTCTCGCAAGCCAATGAAAATGAACAATTGAATTTTCCATTGAAAATTTCTTTTGAAAATTTATATGCAGTCGTTACAACGTACAATAGAATTGAAGAATGAATTTTGGCTTCCCAGATCTTTTGTGTTCGCAATAATGAAGTGAAATTCATCATGAGGGTTGTGAGAGAATCGCCACGGAATAATTGCGAGATTATCGGAGCCGTCGACTGAGTGCCAAGGACTTTGGCTTTGAATAAGAACAAATGATTAGCCATTAGCAGAATGAGTGAAGGGAAGCCGATACATCTCACGCCGAGAAGAAGACAAGTTGGAGATGATTTTTCATCTGGTCCCCCCACATGCTCTGAACTCTCATTGGCTCACCGAAATGATGTCCTCGATGAGCTCAATCGATTTATTCTTCTTTCACCATCAGTAAGGGTAATAATTCGATGTTTACATCCAAAGTAGATGAAAAAGGGAGCCCTTAACGACTGGGATGCATCAATCTGAATAAGACAACCTGTCCGTTAAAGGTGAACGATCTTCGCTACACTCCAATTGCTTTTATGCCTCATGCCAACTGAACCCTTTCAACTGGAATAAAAGTGAAGGGATGAGAGAGGCTTGAGTGGTGTGAGAAACAAGGAGTGGACCTGGGATTTGATGGGCTGCGCTACTTTAACTCAACCCTTAAAGGGAAAACATCGACAAGATTTATGGGGATATGAAAGTCTGGGTGACATAGTCGTACACTGCCACTTGTAGCAGAGATAAACCCTCGACGATTTGATATATTCCGACTGAAATTGCAAGGGCTAGGTGAAATCCCGTGTTATTGGTCTGGATGTTTCAACAGAAAACAAGAGAGAGACCACCGAAGCGGACCCTCGGTATATCTGGCACATTCCCCTCTAGAGCTTTTCATTCTTCTCAAGGAATTCACTACGTCAAAGCATTCAATCCTGAGGAAAAAAATGTTCTCCAGTCTGTGATGTCAGAGAAAGTCAAGTGGAACATGAAGGTTCATTTGAAAATGAGCAGGTGATTTTTATCAGTTGATCATTATCTCATCACCGCGCGCTCGGACCGACTCTGCAATTAAATCCGCGCATTGAAAACGGTTGAGAGATGCGTTTAGACATTGACGACAGAAAATCGATCGGGTGCGAGGTTAATTTAGCGAGATGGAGGGCATCTGAAAGAGGTCTGCTGGAAGTGGTGGCAGGTGTTGGATTCATGGCTCTCCGTGATAACCTGAATTTTTCTCCAGGGCTGAGAATTAATGACACCCTCGTGGCTGAATCCACATTCCATCCACCAAGACTAGTGAACGGATTAAATGGAATAAGTACTTCATTGTGAGTTCCCAAATTAATGCGATATAACTATCACAAATCCCCGACTAACGAGGGAACGGAAGCCATTTTGGAGTTGTCCTATAGAAAATTGTTGTTGGTCTTTGTTCGAGGAGAATCGCAAAGGTGCGGTCCATTCATCGGCTTTTCCATGGATGGGGGCGGTCAGGTACTGCAGTCAAACAATTTCATACTCTAATTAGACGTGCCAACGATCAATGCATCCATAATTCAAACGATAATCAATACTCCTGGTAAATTGAGTGACTCTTGGGTGGATTAAGCCCTCAGATGATCGACTATGTACACCCTTCAGCAGTTCAGTGTGTTGACGCATTCCTTCAATCGATTATGTTTTGAACCCATAATTATATAATAAAGGAAAATGCAGCGAATACTCATTCGATGCAATTAAATCCTAAATTGACAATTTCGTTTCATCTCTCCCCGAAATTCATAATTTTCAATGGCAAAGGATTTTGAAATTCCAGCAAAATAGTAACACGATATATTTCCCCAATTTTCCTTGGGAAATTCAGAGGAAATTTAGCTGATCCGATAGCTCTGATAGTGAGAACGCTGAGCGGTATCAGCAGCTTCTCACCTTTTAGATATATAAATTAAGCCGTGCAGACAAATATGTACATTTGGCGTCTTGCTGCCGGCAGCTACGGCTCATAAACCCCACGCAGATAACAGAATGAGTAAACCCGTGCTATCGAGCCGTGAGAATAAACGGATAGTGACATCACGCCCCGTTAAACGTTCCCAAATGTGAGGCATAAGTGTAGCTGAAACGATTGGTCCAGAGGATACGCCATTGCGGAAATCGACAGGCCGCGGAAGATCATCTTCCTGATCATTCATCCCTGATGAAGACGTATGGAATATTCCATGGGGCATCGTTAATCATGGCGACATTCCGCTTTTGGTATTTCTACGTCTAATACGACTAGACGAAGCTTTTCCCTCTCACCTACATCCATTATTCATTCGGATATGTTTTTCCATGTAAGTGGGTCAAACTTGAACTACTTCCCTCACTGGCTTCACCGCATGTTAAACCACTGTGCAAGCCTACATCGTATTACAGCCAAAATCCTGGCTACATCTAGTGTACTCAGAGGTTTCACAATAATGTTGGGGAAGAGGAAAGCCACAAGCCATTATTATGATGGTAATGGTGGAGCTGATATTTGTATATCAGAGATATGTGCATCAAATATTAGCATTCGGGTAAAATTCCACTTGTCAAGAGCAAATGGGACACGGGTCTCTGGGAATTTACAAAATTTTTAAAAGCAATCCTGCAGTCTTCTATTCCTATCACGATTTTTATCGAGCTATTTGAATAAATTGGTATTCAAATTATTTTTAATATTCAAAATATTTTAATGGAAAATAGTACAGAATGTGCGGGTCCATCGCTCCCTGCAAAAGAGGAAAATCCGGAAGGGCTTTATCTCAAGGATATAAATCGCATAAATTTGAAACCCTGGATAAATCATCAGGAATGTCCTCAGTGAGGTCAATAATGGATTATGCCGAGGTTGCATGAAGGAAAAATGTCAGTTCAACGAAAACCCTGCGGCTAAATAATTTGCTTCGGTGATTTCAGAATAAATTTTTATTAATCTTCATGGAATAATTGAAGTCCAATGAAAAAAAAATGAAATAAAAAATTTTCGAATGACAGGGCATCATCATCATCCGATGATTGATATCGATCATGTCCATCATCATACGGTGAAAGGTCACTTGTGCCAGTCGAGGTGAAAAGTTTACTTTTTCCCTTTGTTCATTCAAGTTCAAATAGGGTTCCACATATGTGAAGTATTTCGAGACGCTGGAAACGTGATATAAATGGAATTCAACGAAAAGGTGGTACCTGGACAAAGCAAGAGTGGAAGCCAGAAAATTTCAGGTATTGTCAATAAATTTTGACAAAGAGTTGAGAATCCGAGTGATTTATGTCTGAAGAATATCGATGGGGTCAGGAGAAATGGTTTTGGAGAAGAGGCGCATCGAGGAAAAATTTACCCCTACGAACAATTCAAGAGACAACGACATGTCTGAAATTTTACCGGACGTACACTAATTCGCGTCTCAACCAGAATATTCAGCACTGATTTATTTGATTACCAGAAACAAGTTTCATTCACTGTTGTCACTGATTACTCACCGACTCATCTGCCAGGAAGCATATAATACTGGAGTTGTGACAGTTGAAGCGAATCCTAGCCAAACGAACATTATGAATGTTATATCAAAGTGGCCAGTATTCTCGTACGTTTCTACAAGCGCAGGTTTCGCCAATCTGGAACAATAATAAATTATTTAAAACTCACAGTGAAAATCCATAAATTTTTCCAAAATATTTCTCGGATTATTTAAACAGCCAATCAATCCTCAAAATTCCACTTTATCATCTTTATCATTTTTGTTGTATCGTCGGCCTGCTTTTAATTAAAAATCCCCATGTAAAATTTCTCAAAAGGAATTCCCTCCACATGATTCCATCAAAGGGCATCCCACGTCTCTTCACGGGTGAATAGGGTGCAATCTAAACCCTTATAACGCTGGCCAAGAATGCCGCAGGCTAATTGAATGTCAGCTAAACCCGGAAATACATTTTCCCATTTTCAAACTGGGTCACGTCTATCATTCCTCCGAATTCCCCGTATTGTGGACTGTATCATATATTCTCTGCATTGAAGAGTTATTGACGAGTGATTAATGTGAATGGCCGTCGCCATCGATCCTAGGATATGTCCATCGAAAGGGCATTCACGTCTCAAAATTTGTGATCACACCCACATGGGTGTCCATCCAGCCCCAGTAAATTATTAATATCCATAAAGCCCTCGAACCACAACACCTTCACACTTTCCCCAATTTTTTCTCTGCAATTATCATTATTGGGAGGCCCGGGTAAGAAAAATAAAATTGTATTGGTTTCCAATTTTTTTTGTTTCAAAAAAAAAATTCTGAAAAATTTTCCAGAAATTTTTTAAAAATTGAAAAAAATATTCCGATCACAATTTTTTTTTTACCCGGGGGTGCAATTCTGTTCAGTAGAAATTACGAGTGTAATTCTCTCAGTTCAGTGGCAGTTTTGAATGAAATCCGTTCCCACAGAGGCGACGGATATCCTAAGAAAAGTTTCTCAGGGAGCCACTTATCCTCCCAAAGTTTTCGGCCCAACGAGGGTTTCCACCCCGAGAAATAGATCCCCCGAAAGTCAAACAAAACAAGATAGGGTAGAAGAAAAGAATAATTCGTTCATTTTTCGTTGAGAGTCTGAAGAAGACGCCTCGGATTGACAATGTTACTTTATTTTCCCTCTTTCATTAGCTCTCACCCCCCAGTCTCCAACTTTTCAGCGAAAATTGCTTTGGCTGCTGTGAAACCGCAAAAAACTTGAGAAAAATCCAGCGCAGCCTCTTCTGTCTCCCTCCCATGAATTATACCGTTTGGAAACGAAATTATTCTATTTCGTACTCTTCCCATCATTTTTTTATTTTCTGCAACTATTTCGTATTGTCATGAATGAAATTGTGATTGAATATTTCATATTCGTAGATTGTATGCTCCGAGCAATCGAAAGCAATATCCACAGCACGTGCAAGTGCTATTCTCATTTGCTGAAATATTCTATTCTCACTGTGACTGCACAGAATGGCATATTTGTCGGTACCGGGATATGTGACGCCATCCCGAAGCTATTGATGCATAAATCTAAAAATATATCCCATCAAATAGTAATTTTCATCTTGGATAATGAATGAAACGATAAAAATGTCACGAAATTTTATTTCTCGATTTCCCAAAAACAATCAGAAGTCCTCCAACTGAAATAAATTAACCTGCGATGATTCACCATATTATCTCTCTCTTATAGATCGGCTAGGAGGTGATACCGATATTTCAATTTGTCATTTCACTCGGATTTATGACATTGTCGAACGTTCGTATCTCATTTCACAATCAGACAATTCGCTCGTTGGAACGATTGATCGGTGATAGAGAAACGAATCCTTCCATTTCTGGAGTGAATTATCGTGAGAAATCGGAGTAACAAGAAATCCAGAGCTTATCCACCAAAGGATTAGCTCGAAGCAACTTTTCCAATTCCTCTATCAAGCCACAGTCCATCCCCGTGGGCTGACATCGTCAGCAAGTATTGGAACGCGATAAAAGAATTCCGTATCGACATTGAAGTACTTTTTTTTTTCATACCGTACTCAGTCATCTCCGAACAAATAGAGTCACGCGAAAAACTTTATTTATCGGTGTTTAATAGTCCCGCGGGGCCTCAACCGGAGAAATATTTTTTCCAACGGATGGAGGCAGAAAAGTGTTCATGAGTCTTATAAATTTCATCTAGCTATCGGATAGGTGTGTGATCGGTTGTGACACCTGATGGATGTTTATTAGTCGAATGTTCCGGGAGGAGAGATTTATCGATAAGACCGGGATGGGTTCCAGGAAGCGGGAGGATCCAGGGGATGAAACGAATGGAGACGGGGAAAAAACCGATCGACAGGGATTTATCGGGTGGTTTTAGTTCAAATTCTCAGTACAAGGTTTTAGCTTCTTCAGGTTCTTATTGGCGGTCACGCTATTACCCAATCCCTGCTAAATCCCATTTTTCAATCAACCAACACTTGATTTCACACCACTGACAGGAAAAATATTAAAGGAAAAACATTTTCTCTCTTAATTGATTATGACTCATCTGCGGATTTGCATCAGCCAGGAAAAAAATGATCTTGCCTCAGGACCATGAGGGGACACAGAAGAATCGCAAAAACCGACACCATGAAGATGAGGTACTTCTGCGTGCGTTTTTCCTTTCTGACGTCCAGCTCAGCGTCGTAAAGGTCGTATGTAGTTGAGAAACCGGAAAGCCCGACAGTTCCTCCAGTCATCATGCTACCACTCTCACGTTTTCCATCTCGAAGTGATCTGCAATGAAACCAGAAAGAAAAAACACGTGAGTGACCTTGGCGATGCCATTATATATTCCCGCAGATGCATAATGTAGAATCGATATCGAACGCGTTCGACACAAATAATCCCAATTTTCCACACAATTTAACAGCAGAAACCGATTTAAATCCCAATGTCTCAGTATTCTGAATTTTTATGCTTCATTCCAGGTTCAATCTAGATGATGGAACATCTCCGAATCCTAGTCCATACAAATCTGCACAAGTCGATCTGTAAGAAAGCCGCCATTGATGATTTTTATCTCAAAATTACATTATTATTTCAATTGTCGACACTTGGCGAACATTAAAAAAAAAATTTTGCTCCATACAAATCCGGAAAAGCTGTTTTCTTAATGTCCCCCGCGGATATATTCCGCTCGTCTACATTAACCGTCGAGAAATCCAATTCATGTCACTATAGCGTAAAAAGTTAGTGTCAGTAAAAACACCAGTAGAACAAAAACCCAACGGTCTTTATTCTCAACTATTTTTTATCCATTCTCCTCACCACGTGCGCGAGTGGAATAAAATAAATAAAAAGTCAAGATAAATCCGCATGCGGATTCCAGCTTTCTGGACCTAGATTATTCCTCTCTTTTTGTCCTCTATTATTCATCCATTAGTGCGTTATCTACTCGAAAATATAAATGCTGTTCCATCGTGTCGGTTTATTTCCGTAATTATCAGGAAATACTGGGCAAAAAAAAAAAAATAGGAAGACCCGGTGGTTTTATTTTGTTAATAGGAGTTGGCTCGCCGTTCTTTATCTCCGAATATTTCCACTGCGGTAATTCTCTGGTCCAAACCGCGGCACATTGCACAGGTATTGTTTTAATGGAATGGTAACCCCGTTTTTTTTTCTGTTGGCGACTTGCTACTTAGTATCATTTTAATCACAGATGAAAATGTATGAAGCATTGGAACACGAGATAAAGAGAAATATACTGATGATTGCGTTGAACAGATTTTAGTATTACCTCGCATTCATGAATATTCGTTTTTACGATTTTTGTTTCATCTGTTTTCCTTGTAAAGAGTCTCCAGATATTAAAAAATCCATCCAACCATTCGCTGCAGGAATAAAAAATCTCCAAGAGCATAAACAAAAGGATTTTTTTAAGCACGACTTTTCCACGGTACGATTTTTTTATTGACGCATGGAAATATTTAAAGTTTAATCGAAAAATTTCCCAATGTTCCCATTTCTATTATTATTATTATTTTTATTATTATTCTCATTAATTTCCAACAAACAACAGCTCATTTAGAATCAAAAGGGCTCCACTTACGTCACATCGTGGCTGGTGTTGCTGTCATGTCGTGAATAGGAATTCTTCGCTCTTGCCTCGAACATGGCAACTGCCATAGGCTCATCCTGATCCTGGAGTTCTCTGCTGGCCTTCACGTAGAGGTAGGCCGTCACCGTTAATGGAGCGATATAACTGAAAATATTCTTAATGATTAATAAATATTCACTGTGAATTATCGCTGTGCAATCTCGTGTGGATATCATAAAAAAATTATACCCACGTCAGTAAAAATAAACTCCTCATGTACTGCTGGATATCATCGGTGAGATTGGCCAGGCAAATCCCCAGGCCTCGGAAGTGCAGCTTCTTGTAGGTCTAAAAAAATCATCAACCATCAGAGAAACCTGGAGATAAACATTTTCTATTTTCACGACATCATAAAAATTTTTCTCATGGAGCATTCATCCCTGGGGGCCTCTTCTCGACACTTGGGAATGTAATCCGTGAACGAATTATTCATACACCGGTGATTTCAAAAGTAAATCGGATTACCTCGAGATCCAGATAAGTAGTATAAATCGCGTACGGTAAGACAATGCAAACCGCGAAGAACCAGATGCCGAGAGCGCAGACAAACGCTGGAATTCTCGGCTTTCCGGGAACACTGACGAACCGATATCTGTCACCAGCGATCAATAAATAAGTCATCATCGATACATGGATCGGTATGTCCTGAAACATTGCAGAAATTATACAAATTACTCCATCAATCCAAATCCCAACAAAACTTTAGAAACAAATTCAATTTCTTTTATTTATTTTATATTTTTTCATTGCAGTTGTTGATCCCTGATTTTGTCTCAATTTTTAATGGACTTAATAGATAAGTTGCCAAGACTTTATGATCCTGGGAAATTAAATTTGTAAGTACTAATTAACAAACTTTACGACTTGCTCCTGACATTGGCTTCTGAGAGCTTCTGCCGGTTCTGCCTTCTGCGAGCGTTAATTCGATCCTTTCCTCACCCCACTGGGTCTCAAAATATTTCAAAACCCTAGAACACTGGGGCCTTGGTTAATGGCCACTTCTACTCCACCACTCTGCGGTGAAATTAATGATAAAATATTTCTACACGGAAATGAGTGTCTCCGCTCGGAAAGTACCGCATTCTACCCACTGACTCGTGATGTATCCAATGTTTATTATTCTTTTTAATTATTCCATAAACTCCAGGTCAATTAACCAAGGTCAATTATCGCAGTGTCTCACAAAAATCAAGAGTCGAAGCACAAATAATTTTTAAATTGATACATTTCCCATGATATAATATCCCGCTATCTCCAACTGCTGATGAAGCTGGAGATCTCTAAGAGCTCCCATTATCTCCATCTATTGTTTCCCATCCCTCACATCGTGTTCTTATTTTTTTTCCCTAGAGCCGTTTCAATCCACTTCCTCTCAAGTGAAGAATCCACACAGCATTGCGTCTGGATAAATTTAATGGAACCTTCTGTGTCCCGGCTCCGATTTCATTTGGTCACCCTCATTTTCATCAACTCCATCTGTTCCTTCTCACCCGTATTTTTGACCGGGACTGGAGATATGACCTATTGAGAGTATAATTACACACGGAAAATACCACATCGTTTGCGCAATCAAAACAATTTTTATTCATTACCAAATAATAATCTCTATTTATCTTGATTCTCGTTAATCTGTTTTCAGAGTTATTTATCCAATTTTCAGTGTTTTCGTCACAAGTTTCTATTATTGTCTCTCGGTATTTCTAATTTTCTACTGAGGAACAACAAAATGGAATGGGATAAAATTCATTGAATTCACAGAGGCGAATTTTTATGGTCGCAATCACAATAGAATATCGTTCCATATAGAACGTACTGGAGAGCATTCACTATTTACAGCATCCCTGATATTTCACATCGAGTTTGTTTTCATTGAAGACACTGGATGCGGAAAAAAAATGGCGTATTTCCGGGGCTAAAAATTGGCGGAAGAACAATTGAATTAGCCGATAGTATTTTCCGGCGTGTGCGGCTGTTTGTCGAGTGTTTTATTTACACTCCGACAGTTTTTTCCATTTTGCACAAATTTTATTGGCTCGCCGTCAGTTCGGAGTAAATGATATTCGGCAAAGATAAACAATGGTTTATTAATATTTTACTCTTCTGTGGAGTGGAAAACTCTCACGGAGAGATGCCACAACACAAACGAGAATAATTAACTGCTTTGACAATGCGAATTACCCGTTTCCTTTATTCGTCCTTTCATTTCACTTTGCAACTCCATTATGCATTCTTGGTGGGAAGTTTTCATTCCTGAGGGGAATAATTAGACGACGTTAATTTGTTTTAGATTGCCAAGTGCCGCGTGGACAATTAACACATAATTCAATTCAATGAATTTTTTGTCAACGTAATAATCAACATACTAACAAGATAAAATATTATTTAAATAGGACTCTCGGTTTTGCTAATTCCGAGAATCAACTACTGCTCAACACTACAATAACGCAGTCACGAATTTCAAACAACAATAAACTTCCGGAACTCGTTAATTGAGTTTGAAAATATCTCAGCGTGACTGAAAATTCGCGGGTCGCAATGATACGTCAATTACAATTCCAATATCCGTACATGTACCCATCGAATGTCAGAAGCTCCGAGTTTCCATGAATACACCCACAGGGTCGGTAATTTATAGACCCAACCGGTTCAATTTCCAAAATGCAGGTAACATTACACAACCGAAAGTTACGCCAAAGGTACTTTGTTCGGTCATTGTATGACTTGTAAATGAATGCGACCCGAAGGTATTGCATTCCGTGCTTTAACTGTTATTTGAAATGCTGTCTCATTAACCGCAGCTTCCAATTAGTGCAGGATGAAAGCCTGAGTTCCAGGAGGACCTTAGAAAACCTTAGGACCCTATAAAACGGATTGACTGCCAGTTCTCAGGTTTAAAACGTTCTGATAATTCCGAGGGGCTCATGTAAATGGAAATTTCAATTACCAATTGTATAGTTTTATTATTAAAATGAAATATTGAGGCGCGGTGTGACTCATGTAATTAAATTGTCTGGATACATGTCAAGAGCATGTGTTGGCGTGAATACATTTGCGCATTTTTCGGGGGCACTGAGCTCCTGTGGATTTTCCTACGTTGATATAACTTTACATTTTCAGGATTAAACTCTTGATTGACAACCTCCATTCCACTGAATATTCCATCGCACCCGCTGACGTCCACGTGCACTCATGAGAATATTTTGGAAAAAAAATTCACACTTTCTTTTTCATTTCTCTCTCGGTAATTTATTAAATTTTCACAGCCCATAAAAAATCAAGAAACATTTAACAAATACCAATGAACGGATTCTTCAAATATTCAATGAAATCGGAGTATTAAAAATCCAGGTAATTATTATAATTATTTGGCTCCTCTCAATCGAACATTCCATGGAATTCCATGGATATTTTGATAATGAAAAAAAAAATTCCTGACGAAAATCTTCACTGTAAAAATGCAATCTAGTATTGCTGATGAATGCCTATTGCCTCATCACTCCTGGGATTTTGGAATATCATCATCACGAAGGATTGCCAATATTTCTCTGCAATCCAATTCACCCGGTGAATTCATCAGGACTCGAATTCGATTCATTATTCCAAATAGTGTGCGACCTCTGATCACGTAATTACCCCGGGAAAGCCCATCCCCAGCAATTCAAGGTAGAATTGGCATAAAATAATCGTCACCGCGATCAAGCCGAGATAATGAAAATGACCGGCGTCAAGCGCCATTTGCCCTCCACCAATTTTACTCAGCTAATGGGCCACTTGGATGGGAAATTGGAGGTGAATAGACACCATTTTTTAGCATTACTCGTCTCAGATTACACATGCTGCGATTCTATTTCATTTACACTTGCTCATTGCTCCAGTATTCCACTCGATAGGCTCTCATTCTCTCCCTGACAGCTAGCACGCACTGTAAAAAAATCTATCCGATTTTTACGCCGTATGGATTTATTTGTAATAGACTCACCTGGAGCATTGGCAGGAAATAGCAGAGAAATTTTCCGAATATCCAGTTCTGCACGAGCAGCACTGCCAGGGTAATGGGTAGCACGAAAATGCATTTTACCACGTCCGATATTGCGATGTTGATGAGATAGGCGTATGTGGGATCCTGGTAGAGCCGATGCCGCATGATGTGGTAAATCATTCCGATATTGGTGGCTGTACCACAGGTAATCATCAAGACGTACAGCAGAATAAAGAGAGGATAATTGTTGGTGAAGGACGGCCGCAGCTGCGGCTTCGAGAGGTCCACCGTGTCATTCCTCAGGCCCATCAGGTAATGGGCTATTGTCTCCAGGTACTGATCAGGTATCGAATCCAGATCCGATCGTGACGGTCGCATTTTCAAGATTTTTCGGAGTTTACGCACTTGTGTCTTTTAATTACTGGGAAAATTTCAGTGCTAATTTCCCCTGAAAACTCAACGGTATTTTTTCCAGAATTTTCTTTTCCCTGAACTCTAACTTCTCAATGATTGAATCCCCTGAGATTCCCGTGAAATTGAAATATAATCCAAATTTCTGAAAGCTTCACCTGAAGTTTTAGACGAAAATTTTCAATAGTGTCATGAGACTGAAAGATCATCGCTGTCAGTCGAAGGAAATGTTGACTTGAAATAGCGGAATAATGGATGTGTCTATGATTGTTTCAGGGAGATCTTTCCACCTAGAATCAAACAGTGAAACTGGCACGGGCCACCAACACCTGTGGCATGCTGTGCGGTCCTTATCATTCCTCACGTGATTACAAACGTGATTATCAATTGAATAAAGTCCAAGTGTCATGTCAACGTGAACCCCGAAAATATTCGTTACACCTCCGAGTGATTCATCTGTACATCTCCACTTATCACTTTGTTATCAGTCCTGGATTGAGCTGGTGAGGCTTTCCCCATGGTATCACAGCTCGCACTGACGCTCGGGCAAATTTCACCGCCAGTGACACTTGATAACGACCCCTCTGCGCAAGTTCATGTTGCTCCCGCGAATGGGTTAGGGGGTAAACCCGATTAGTTTGTTTCCGTAATGTCCTAATGCAGCGGACACGAGTTGATGGCGAAGAGCACTTACACAAAGAGAATTTTTCCCAGCTGTACCATCCACCGAAAAAGGACCACTTATTCCTAAGGTTTAATTGAAGACTGAAAAATCCATTGGAGATTGTACGTCTTAAAATAAATTTTTATCTATTTACATGTATACTAGATTGAGGCACTTCCCAGCGTGGGCGGTGGTGATACAAAAGTCATTACGCAATTACCTCCATCGATATTAATTAGATTTGAAGTCACTTTGAGTCCTTTTACATTTTTTACCTCCGATGTTACAAACCTTGTATTTTATCTTCATGAAGTAGTGGGGTTTGCGATGTGAATTGGTTTTATTGGAGATTGAATAATAGTGAAGTTGAACTTTATCTCTGGTGAGGGATCTGAATATCATTTGATCCAGCTGAATGGCTTCCGTAATCATCGGGAATCTACCTTGTCTCTGTAATATTTTATGTTTACCCTAGCCATTTATTCAGTGGAGCTTTCCAGCTTCAAAGGGGTGGAAAATCTGTGTAATTTGATGAACCATAAAGGGCTCGATAATTGGAGTCAAATTCACCTTTGGGAATATTCATGGGGAAAGCGACTTTCTCCGTTTGAAATTCATGCGACTGCAATTGTGTCTTTGTCATTATCTCCACATCAAAGAATACCATTCCTATAAACGTAATTTTTATTAATAACATGATCATAATATTCATATATTACAATGGATCTATTTGTCATATTCATCACTTTGGAAACCTCGTTTTTTTTTAATCGAAGAGAATTTATCCGTCGAGGGGATTGAAGTTTTCGTTTTCATCAGCAAATATCTTTCTTATCAACTGTTTTCTCCGTAAAGATGGCGCCTCTAGAATTTTCTATTTGTTTAATTACTTCAGGACCTCGAAATCGAAATCAAAGAGGATTGACTCAAGGAGAG
>NW_011887772.1:191230-244980 GCF_000806365.1 Fopius arisanus | reverse complement strand
ATTTCGAATTTTTCAATTGCAGTGAATACCTACCTAAAGAAAAAATTGGAATTATTAAAAAAAAAAATGAATGACGGCGGGATCGAACCCGGGCCTTCGGCGTGCTAGCCGAGCACGTTACCGCTAGGCTAACGAAATATTATATTATTATGATTTCATTAGGAGTATATATATTGCAAAAGTATCGTTTTAAAAAATTGCTAATTTTTCAATTTTACTGGATATCGTCTCGATTTTCAAATATTCAGTTTTTAAACGATATTACCATTAATTAGCCATTAAAAAAAAAGAAAAATAGGTATTATTTAAAAAAAAAAAATGAATGATGCCGGGATCGAACCCGGGCCGCCGGCGTGCCAGTCGAGCACGTTACCGCTAGGACAACGCGCGCATTTAAAAATATAAATTCATTAGTGGTATATATTCAACATATTGAATAATTTTTTCCATTGGAATTCCACAAGATGTGGTTTCCCCCTTCCACACGTTCTATAGTTGGCTAAATTTCAGTTAAGCAAATGAAAAACAAAAAGCATTCGTACAGCAGAAAATAAAATTCACCCCGTCCACTTGATGGACACCCCAGCATTGCAATAAAAACTTGGTTA
The DNA here is from genome assembly GCF_000806365.1 of Fopius arisanus. Classification (NCBI taxonomy): domain Eukaryota; kingdom Metazoa; phylum Arthropoda; class Insecta; order Hymenoptera; family Braconidae; genus Fopius; species Fopius arisanus. The sequence goes on along the minus strand of NW_011887772.1, from coordinate 244,372 downwards.
ATAAAAAAAAAACACCCCATCATTGTGTGTGGCGCCCTCCCTCTCTTGGAGTGCAGTACTACGATGCAGCTGGGGTCATTCAAACCCCCAGAACTGAGCCTCTACTTCAGTCAATCCTCTTCGATCGAAATCTCCAGTACACGAGCAAAAATGTCGTCCGTCGAGCTGAACCCCAGACCAGTCAGAGTATCTCCCTTGATCAAGGTAAATTATTTTAAATGTCACATCTCAAAAATTCTCCCTCTAACAATACCCTATTTACAACCCAGTACCCCCCTAATTACCACTGACTCTCAATTGTTTTATGGCCGACAATTGTCAGTCCATCTCCCATTACATAATTTCATTTAAAATATTCATCTAATAAAAATTCAAGTTAATAATCAGAAAAATTGAAAAAAAATTGAAAATTGTTATGTTATTTATTGCAACCACAACTCTGGAATATTATTGTAGAGGTGAAAAATTGAGATGAAGATTCTTAACCTGACTTTTTCAATTATTATGGTTCTATAAAATATGAAAATTCGAACAATAATTTGAAATTGCACTCGATCAAAGTTCGGAAGATGGGGACTGCTGGTGTCGGGTATCCTCTACGGGGCTTTTCACCAAAATCGATTGAGCAAGAAGGAAACTGCCTGGCGTGAAGTGGAATCTAAAAAGAAAGTCATTAGGGACAAGAAATTAGCTGAAGAGAAAAAACGCGCAGCTGAAGGTACGTCAACTCCAGACAGCTATTCAAATATCATTACTAACAATTACCTACGTGTTCTCATTTCCAGCTGAAATGGCGGACCTCGAAGCGATGATGAAGTAGACATCCACATCCTCTAGTACATTTCATCCTGTTTGAATTAAATCCACGAAGAAATGAGTAATTTCTTTTAAAGAACATCCCTCTCGTTTCAAGAACGCTCAAAATTCTGAAATAAATTATACTTAGATTATAATTCGAGATTCTTCGATTTTCTTCTCATTACCTTCGCCACGAAAGCCTCAAACTCCTCATGATGAATTTTTTCTAGGATTAAAAATATTCCTCAAACACTGGAATTGCCAAGGAAAATTTAAAAATCCAATCTGACAGGTGAAATTAAAATTTCAATATTCTACCGACCGAGTGATTCAACCCCGATTTCCGTGCGCCGATGCCACCCACCAATGCACCCCTTATCATCAACCAAAAACCCACCACCAAAAGGTCCAACAAACGCGGATAAAGGAAACATCTACTGCACCAGCTTCGATTCACTTTTACGCACACTCTCTATTCCCCAATAGTTAATTTTTTCTCAAGGGGTGGGTTATAGGGTGCCCGCTGTGGGTGGGGTTGACACGACCTCAGTTCTGCAAGGACAGCCACCGTGAGTAGTTTGTTAACCCCAGCTCGTCCACTTCCGAGTCAATCACGCACAATTAGACTAAACAAAAAAGTGAAAACAAATTGCTCAAGACATTTGTTCCAATGCTGACATGAAAGTGCCAGTTATTTTCCACGAAGAGTCGTAAAATGGTAATGCCTCATGATTTGTTTACCTATCAGCCATACTAATCAATCGTGGCGGGTACGTTCGACCCAGAGGAATTTATTCCACACGATAAAAAAACGTAAAAACTGTAGAATAATGACATTTGGATTGGAGAGCATGGGATTGGCTGGATGGATTTTTGTGATACTTATTTTGCTAGTATGTTGCTCGGCATTCATCATGTGTTGCTTCGAGAGGGAAGATGATTTCATGACATCCTCTCATATCAGGAATCTCCAAAAGCCCTACGACCCGCGGGCCGACGGAGTCGTCGACAGTAAGTTATATCCATTATTTTCACACACGGAGATAATATAAAGTTGAATACGCAGATTAAATTCAAATGTACAAGAAAACATATTCTCTCCGTGTAGAAATAAACTGCAATGAGGAATGGTCATTAATTAATCAGTATTTTAAAGGTATTCCACAAAATTTCAGTGGGACCGATGCTATTTTTGAATCACTTCTATAATAGCGCGTACAGCGGTCACCACGCAACATATGACTTGTCCGGAGGGATTGGTATCGGAGATGCTGGAGATTTTGGGCATTACGGCGATAGCTGTGGCGATTACGGCGGTGGCGACTGAATTTAATTATTACGTAATGAACCAATTTTTAATCCACACAACACCACGGAATCTAAACGGTACAAAACACATTAAAAAAATTAATCAAAGAACTGACTATTACGTACAAACGTAAATGCCTTCTTCCAAAATTCTCATGAACTATTGTAAAACATGAGTTATTCCAACGGCCACTCATTCATACGGGAAAAATGAATTTTGTAAATCTGTAATAGAGTTACTGTATTTTTTATGTTTTCAATAAATGTCATGTCATGTGGACTAGCCATACTGTTGCCTCTTCGTTTGGAATGTTTTTAGGCCGATGTTATTTCTGTCTTATTGTCCTTGGTAATCAGCTGGAGGAGATCTCCGTTATTCGGGCGATCCTTTTTCTGCGACCACTTCCAGAAGAGCCTGAAAACGAATAAATGTCATGCCAGGTGAAGACTGATGGCATCATAAAATATACGCGACTCACTCTGATATAAAGTCAAGAGAAGTCCACGTGGAGGTGTCCGCTTTGGGCATCCACTTCCGGTTCATGGGGGTGTCGAGGGTAACGGGAAGAATAGCAGCTACAACAGAGTCTTGGGGAAGACCGCTGTCTTTAGACGCCAGGGATTTGGTCAGTTGGTGGACAGCGGCCTTGGCCATTCCATATCCAATCATACCTGTAATTAATAATGCATTGACGGATTTTCCTCGTTATAATTTTAACTTATACAACCCACCAGGAGTTCCCTCCAGAGCAGCTTTGGCTCCTGTCAGGGACAAGAAGCCCCCCTCCTTGAGATAATGAGTTGCAATGCTGGAGGCAATTATGGAACTCCAGACACTCTGTTTCCACATCAACTCTGTGTTCTTGAGGAAGTCCTTGCTAGCGGAGTTGCCACCAGCCCATCCCCCCGCAACGCAAATCACCCCGTCGACCTTCTCACCATTTAAGATCTCTTTAACTTGATCTAGGATGTGAATTTCCTGAAGGACAACCGCATAATTAGCTGCTTCGCATTTATTTATTCCGAGGAATGTCAGCAGAAATAATTACCTGCTCCTTCCAGCTGTGCTCGCCCTTCACAATTACATTCGCGTCAGCAGCATCATTAGCTTTCATATCAATGCATCCAACCCACTGGAAATGATAATTATCGTTGGGAAAGCTGGAGCAATGTGGACATATCAGATATTCTATTGAATATTCATAACTCAGGAGTGAATTCATCCATTGAATTGAGTGAAGTTTTTACATAGAAAAACAAATCGAGTGCTCATTTTTTTCCGAGCTCCCCTATTCCTTCGAGAATCGAAGGGGAGATTTAGAGGATTATCTTTTCGATTGGTCATGATGGATGGCCCTCCAAGTATCAGGGAACTGTTTGCTCCATTATCGAATTACATAATTGCACGCCTCTCCCCCTCACTCCTCCAAACCTATCAATAATTTGAGGCTTTCTCTTTTTTGGGTGTTATCATTCAATGTCTTCGAGCTTATCACCAAATGTTTTCGACACAACATGAAATAATGACCGAATGAAAACCGAGTGTTACTTCTAACTTCCAGATTTTTTTCCCGAAAATTAATCTCCTTTCATAGACTGTTATTTATGAAAGTAAGTGGTTCTGCCCCATTTGTTGTCAGCCTTCGAGGCTCGCGCCATTCACTCGCCCCAACAAATAAATAACACGATAGACCTTCAATCAAATCAGCTCCACTCAAAACACAAACAATTCCAAGAAACTTTCCCCCAAGCTATTCATTCACCGGATAATCAACAAGTTGCCGCAATTACAAACGTCAGATGAGGTGTCGCTGATAAACACGGAAAGTGCCTCAATGAAACAAGGTTATGATAATACACCTTTAACAATTAAAAAATAATCAACTCACCCAGTTCTGGGATTTGAATTTGGTAACGCAGGCAGAGCCCAGGGCCCCCTTGCCACCGTAAACAATCACACGTCCGATTGTCGTAGCCATTGTTCGATTGAATGACAGGCTTTTACGAGAATACGAAGGGAGTGTTCCCTCTCTCAGAAGAATTCGTCGATTCAAGATTTCCGAGGCTTCCCGGACTTCCCCGAATCCGCGACTAGGGATTATTCGTGTGTGCGCACGACGTTGCCACGCCTACAACGAAACATTAACTCCGATGGTCGCCATTTTGACGTGAGCCCAGCGCACGCAAGAATAACCCCATATATCGGAATTAAATCTGATGAATCAATTTTTCTTGCCAAAATTCTCAATTTTTTTGTTAAAATTTTCCTCTCCGAAGCCGCGATCTCTCGTTTTTTTTCCGCGCAACGATCAAATCGAATGTCACTCTGGGTATTTTGAATTTGCCGCGGGAAAAATTTGAATGTCGTTGGCGCTGGCAACACTGGCCGCCCCATCCAAAACGACTCCTCCGTGATTTAATCCAAATCGTGACGTCACACTAGCCCCCAGTTGGGTTAGGTTTTACGCTGGAAATTCTCAACCAAGTGGTGTGAAAAAAAAGAAGAAATTTTCGTTCGACAGAATTAAATGTTTTTCACCGAGTGCAAACAGTTCCCCAAAATTCACTCGGATAAATAACTAACTGTCCTCCAAGTGTTGATGCTGAAACATTCGTGCAATAAATTTAAAATCCTCATAATCACGTGAATAAACGTGTGACCCATCGAGGCACCGTTGTATTCCCTTGTATATGATATTCTAAACGGAAAATGAGTCGACATGAAGGTGAGTATCCCAGAGTGTCTGAGTAATTTTCACGAGCACGTTCTTGTTGGATAGCTGTGGCAAATTGTGTGGGAAAAAAAAAAATCATCAGCGACAAATGGCCCGAAACCATGATCCCACATCAACTCCGAATAATTGTCAGAATCCTCCACGACAAATTTCTGCATCTGACCGTTTAACCTATGATCCTCGGTAGGTGGGAGAGGGGAGAGAAAAATCATTTTTAGTTTTTACACGAATAAAAATGATTTTTCAGTTAATTCAAGAGTAATGTCAGAGTCCAGAGGGCAGCACGACTATCAAAAGTTAATCAAATTCACCTCGTTAATTAGATTTTAAAGTTTTGAGGGTATCTCGGAATGGACTTTCACTATCGGCTAGGCCCTTTCCCTTCATTACTCAAAGATATCGGGGTAAATGTCGAGCTCCTGCTTGATTATCAGAGGGTACAAACTTTTCAACGAGTGACTTTGTGCACACAAAAATGATCATCAGACGCAATTGTCCTATTAATACCACATGTCCCCGAAAATCCAGGGGTTTGGCTCTTGTTGCTGATGATCTCCATCGTCTTCAGTGGGAGGCACTCCCTGACTAGCCAGGGGGGGGCATGGGATCATGGGGGAATTTGTATTTTCAGTGTTAGGTGACCCCTGACCCACTAACAACCTCTTGCTATTAATGTTCACGTGGCCTTCGTGGTGATGCACTGATGAATCTATCAGATCATTCGGGAATCTGACATGGGGGAGGTGGGGGAGTGCTATTGGCTCATGGATATGCCGACGAATCGGAAATTCTTGAAGGGTTTCAGCTACGATGATATCCGAGTTTATTTTGTCGGGGTGGTGCACAATCATTCAGAAAGTCTCGTGGGGAAGATTTATTTATGGAAGTGTTGGGGCTTGCAGGGGTAAGTTGTGACTCCTGCCTAAAGGCCAATTTTCGGGGTCGGAGATACAAGTGCCTGGTGTGCTACGATTATGACTTATGTGCCAGCTGCTACGAGGCTGGGGCTACCACCACACGCCACAATGCTGATCACCCTATGCAGTGTATACTCACTCGAACTGATTTTGGTAAATTTTGTGATATTTGCGTTATTTTTGCATAGGTAGAACTCTCGGTGGTATTAACGTGGGAATTTAATTATCTCGATATTTTTTTATTCAGAACTTTATTATGGAGGTGAAGGTGTGAGTGTGGAGCAGCCGCAGTCATTGACCTGTCCTTATTGCACGAGAATGGGATTTACTGAGGCAACTCTCCAGGAGCACGTGGCCGCGGATCACCCTGACACGACTTTTGAAGTGGTCAGAGACATTTATCACTGAAATTGTTAGGAGTCATTAGCATTTTTCTTTACGTGTTATTCGAATGATTTTATGTAGGTGTGCCCTGTGTGCGCCTCGCTACCAGGTGGTGATCCAAATCATGTAACCGATGACTTTGCGAATCACTTGACTCTGGAGCACAGGAGTGGCCCGAGGGATTTGATATCATTTCTGGACGAGCCCGCGGCGAGTCGACATGGTCCAAGACGGATACCCCATCCGTCTCGAGCTGTCGGCGGCCCAAGGCCACGCAGGTAATCCCCAGATTTTTCCGATTCCCCCCCTGAAACTCTCTTAAACCGAAAAAAAATGGACCACAGGTCCAACATGCATTTCAGCTCGTCGGGTGGACTCAGCCCAAGCAGTCGAGATGGTATAGATCCTATTGCTGAATTGTTGACTCAATTGTCAGGTGTACGTAGAACTGGCACTGGTACTGGCCAGACATCCCAATTGCAGCAGCTTCAAATGCAATTGCAACTGGAACGCCAGCAAGTTAGAGTGAGTTGAAAATGAATGAATCGTTCAATTAATTATATGACTATTTGTTATAAGCAGGTGAATTCGTAACGAATGATGATTTTTATAATAGACAGCCACGAGGCACCAACTGGAGCGACTGCCAAGGAGGCAAACCCAAGTGATTGGTTCAGTATCAAGTGGCAGTGGCAGTGGTACAGCGAGTGGAAGTGGTGGTACAACTGGCAGCCATTCGACGACAATGGCTGGTGTTGTTGCTAGCAGCACAGGGAGCAACAACAACTCCAGCAATACTACCAACCCGTCCAGCGCGACAGCTGCCAGTAGCCAGAATTCCATGTTCTTGTTGCCTAGGTAAAAAAAAAATCAGAGCTCAATTTATTACAACAATGCATTCACCACGGTTTTCATTGACACTGGGTAACCGTTGTGCTTTCAAACCTGTCTTCATCCCCTCCCTCTACCTCTTTTCGGTCTTTTTTAGACTAGTGAATATAAACATTGCATGTCATGGTCAGTCGGTTCAGTGCCAAAAAATTTCACCCACCACGACACTGAACTGAGCACAATGAACGGATATTTATAAAAATAACTCCAAATCATTCCTAAATTTATAAAAATAATCAATTATCACAGAATTATTATTGGAAAGTTGAATAAAAAATTTTGACTCGATAAATTAAAATGTAAATTTCAGATGCATGGCAACGACGTTGACAGACTCTCAGCTCCAAACAATCGAGCGTGAAAGTGCAAACAGAAGTCTTTTTGCACGTGAACTTGTGATTGGCACCCTGTCTCAGACATTGCCGGAATTAACGGATCATCATCAGCAGGCCAATGAGCTCTCAGCTGTCCAAACACCTGCATCAAGTACAACGACAGCAACAACAAGCCCCGAGACACCAGGCAGTGCTGTAAAAAAGCCTTCATTACATGACACAAAGAGAGATCATCAGGCATCGACTGCCACCGGTACAACGACTACTGGAGCTGTCACTAAATCTGTGGTATCGTCAACTGGCCAGCAGTTACCCCTGCACTCTGCTGGTCAAGGATTGCCCAATCCTAATGGTATTAACACACAGAATCCAACAATCGTTCAGACGTTAATGCACAGTGTTTTACCTCAACCACTGGTGCGTACCAATATATTTATTAATTTACATTGTAATTTGTCGGTTTTTTACAGCTCATTGAATTAATGAAGTGGAGTGATCTTGTGAAATTTGATTCTCCGGTTAAAAAATAATTGAATTGTCCTCAGGTACTGCAGCAACCACTGCCACCACCGATTCGAAATACAGGAACTGGAACGATCAGAGAGCCCATTGCAACACCAGCACCTGCGTATCTTCGCGGTGGTGTTGGCCCAGTCGGTGTAACAGGTCCATCACGTCGAAAGCCAGTGAGGGCCGTCGACGGTAGAAACCAATCGACGGAGCCACCACCCCCTCACTAACCCCCAATCTTTTAGGTCTTTACCACTGTTTAATTACTTTTTCTTTCCCACCCCCTGAACTCCACGGATAATTGCCCCTGAAAATAAAAAAAATATTAAAATTCTCCCCACTCCCCCATACCCCAATTAGCACTAGTCCTAGCACTGTTTAGATCACTTCAATCATTGTTGTTTATTATTATAATATATGCTATTCATTTTTTTTCGACCAGAGAGAAAGAAAAAGCCCTCTTAACCCGCCTGCCTGAATACACTGCAAGAAAATCTCTCTAAAATCATGCGAAATGTGAATATTAAGTGAAGACGATTGGAACGATCCTGAGACATAGAAGATAAATACTTATTAAAATGGAAATTAAATCGATTAAAAATATTTAGATGATTGGTTTATCATTTGTATTGATGCTTTATCTTGGGATTATTTTGATCTTTTTGGTTTTCATGGTCTGGCGTACTATTTGTCGTACTATTTAATTGATTAATGGAGTGCATGAGTGAGTAACAAGGTGTTTCGAATTAGTAAGCAGGTTTCTGATAATAGTTTGAAATAAAGTGAGAGATAAGGATTTCTTGTCCATTTATTTTTTTCTTGGGAGCCCTGAGGGATGATTTTTATGGAATTTTTACAGGTGTTGCAAACGAAAAGTTGATAAAATCACTATTTTTAAATATTATTTCGTGAAATAAAAAAATTAGAAACAACAATACTTCATAATTATGCCACATAATTTTAAGCCTCCTTTTTCCTCTTTTTTTTTTCAGAGGAAAAATTCCATAAATTCACGATAAATAATTTATTTAATTCAATGTTATGATTATTATTGGAAATCGTGGGAGGAGGAAACTGAGATGTCCTTGGGGTATTCAGAAGGCGGGCTAATACCACAAAAGACTCCTTGCAAATTAAACAACAGAATAAATCATTATAATTTATCGATTCCCCGGTATTTAATTTGTTGCTACAATTAACGTGATTCTCATAAATTATTATTATTCATCATTAATAATTACTAACATAAGGCTTGTATCTATATAATATACCCCGTGTTTTCAACAGGAAGATTAATCACTGGGGCCTCATTGTAATATATTAATTCGATTTTAAGGATTGAAAAATGATTGAAAAAAAAACCCAAAAAAAATGACAAAAAGATTTTAAAAGCAGGGCTGAGAGTGTACCTATCATTAACAACCGTTTAATCCAGACAAAAATACACCTCAATCCATTTTCAATAATTTTCTCGTTTCCTTGATGAATTTTTGTAATAAAAACGAGTTTCCCAGGAACAGGAGAATTTTAAAAATCAGGAAGGAATTTTTAAAAAAATACGAAAGTGATCAGTTGTAACAAATAATCGTGCACTGTCTGTAGACTGCACTAGCTGTAGAAAAGAGAATGAAGTAACGATGAAAATGACGTGGTAAAGAGATATTTGGGGTGTGAAGTGATGGAATTCTTTGAAACGAGCTTTTTATGGTGTGCAGGAAGGAAAGAATGTATTTAATTAGTTTTAAATAGAAGTCTTACCCCGGTGTAAACTTATTTAGATATCAAAAATTCAGATTCACAAATGTATGGATTGTGAGCGATACGGTGAGGGGCTAATCTGGTTCTTGAAATCATTTTGTCAGTCGCAATAAAAATATTTGAAATCAACTATTTGCGTTGTGCCCCTTGCCTTTGAGACCCACGTTACCACAAAAGTCAACAAATAATGAAAGAAAGATTTATCGAGCAATATGGAGTGTCACGATGATACATATACCAGTAAAACAATTTTTTAAGCTTTCAAGAGTGTAAATAGATCCTCAAGAAATCGCACATACTGCTGAATGAATCTCCTTTCCCCGTGTAACTAATTCTGTAATTCAGTGGCAAAAAGTAACTGTCGATTTATCACTCTTTACTCTTTACTACTGAGATAAAATTGAATTGAATCTAATTAAAATCACCGAATCACTGAAGTCCTCTCATTTTCGCTGTTGCATCGACAAGAGCGTCTATCAAGTATTTTATTTAATAATCAATGAATAAATCGTTGAACCCAATTCTGAGTAATTTACAGAAACAGTAATGACGGATTAACATATAATTAGAAAAAAAAATTATGGGTGTGAAAATAAAAAGAATGCGTGCGTGTAAGAGGCAGTCGTTTGAAGGACACTAATTATTAATAGGAAAAATTTTGAGATGTGAGGAAAACAAATCTTATAAGCAATTAAACAATTAAATGATGACAAAACCGACAACATGTAAATTTGTGTTTGATTGTATTTTATGTTGAGCGACTCTGATGCTGAATATAATCGAAATTCAATGAAAAATTTCATTAATTTTCCCTCATTAACTTAATTAACCATTAATGCTTATCTTATCTATTAATAATATATTAGAAGAAGATTGGATTTCTGAGAAAAGCGTGGGAGACTGCGCAATATTGACCAATGGGGATCGAGAATGATTTCAAAGCATGCACTGATCGCGGGAAGGTCTTTGCGGTTTATTTATAAAAAAGTTTCTGGTGTAATATTTGCGTCTGGATTTTCTGGAAATATGGGACCCCTCGAGACTGCCAAGAAAGCTGCAGCTTGTAAAGCAGTCGATGAATTCGTCAAGGTAAATCGGTCTTAAAATTGTTTAAAGATTGTTTTTTAACTTTCGAGGTTAGGAGAAACGTTTCTTTCGGTGTCATCACGATTTTTAATATTATCTATTTATTTCAGACTAACAGTGTCGTGGGGATTGGCAGTGGATCTACAGTCATCTACGCTGTTCATAGACTTGGTGAGTTTTCAGGATTTTATTTAATTTTCTGTTGTCTTCAGACTTCTGATGAGCTGGAGAAGGGTCGACGACTTGTTGCGGAATCAAAGACGAGAAGAATATTTTGTTTTCATCAATTATCAAAACATATTTGACAGCTGAACGTGTCAAAGACGAGAAATTGAAAATTGTCTGTGTGCCAACGTCATTCCAAGCTCGACAACTCATCGTCAACAGTCATCTGGTATTGGGAGATCTTGAGACTCATCCCAGGGTAATATCTCAACCCAATTTTAATCCCGCAACATCCAATGAAAATTTATGATCAAACAGATAGATTGTGTCATTGATGGTGCTGATGAAGTCGACGAGGAGTTGAATCTCATAAAAGGCGGTGGTGGCTGCCTCCTGCAAGAAAAAATCATCGCCTCTTGTGCAGAGGACATGATCGTTATTGCTGATTACACGTGAGAAAATTTCTGTTTGATAATTCAATTTTTGGTGTCGGAAGTAAATTTTTTTACAGTGCAACGCATTTCCTTTCCCCTCAGAAAAAATTCTGAGAGACTGGGACAGCAGTACAAGAAGGGAATTCCCATCGAAGTAATTCCAATGGCTTATGTCCCTATTCAACGAAAAATTGAGGACAATTATGGGGGCCTGGCGAAGATTCGAATGGCAATTGCCAAGGCGGTAAAATTCATTCATTCATTTAGAAAAAAAAGTCATGAAAATTCGTAATAAATAATTCAGGGACGTGATAAAAATTCTAGGGTCCAGTTGTGACAGACAATGGGAATTTTATCCTTGACTGGCACTTCCCAGATGATTTGGAGAAATCCTGGAAAGTCATCAATTCTGAAATAAAGATGATACCTGGTGTCGTCGAGACTGGGCTCTTCATAAATATGGCTAAGAAAGCGTATTTTGGAATGGCTGATGGAACAGTCACAGAACAATCTCTCGATGGATAGAGCCAATTCACTTTCATCGCACTCTTGCCATTTTAACAGACTCTCACTTTTCAATTTTGCTCAATGGTTTTCTGGGCTCACCCAGTGGTACTTATATTGCAATAGGGAATCGTATTCAGGGATTATTTTTATATTTTACAGAAAGTTGCTGTCAATGGGTTTATTATTTTTTGTCTCGAGTTGTTATCTTTACCTGAGGGTTGTTGAAAATTTTGGAAATAAAAAAAAAAAATGTAAAGTTTATTCGTCTCTGTGTCGTTTCAATCTTCAGACAAATCCAATATTTTTTGTGGCTAATTGAACTTTAAAAAATATTGCGTTTTTCATTATGGATGTTTTTTTTGAAAAAAATTGCAAAAAAAAGACGCTCGAACAGGGACTCGAACCCTGGACCCTCAGATTAAAAGTCTGATGCTCTACCGACTGAGCTATTCGAGCCATGCGTGGTTAAATTTCTATTCCCTCCAAATACCACTGGCCCTCTGGATTTGAAATCTCCAACTAAAATGCGGTTTTAATTTCACAAATTACCACCAGAAGCAGCACGTGACGGATTTGAATTGCCTCATAAATCCATTCCACATTTTTCATTCTCCATAAAAAAATATATTGATTCCTTTTTTCAAGCGAATACATTTTTCCAATGATGGAACTCATATTTACAATTACAGCTTACTAAAGAATTATTTCCTTTATCCTCGTATTCCTTTTCTTAATTACTGAGAAGGGATTTTAATATTTGCGCTGATGATTCGACAATTATATTCCGAAAATTTATCGAATCTCTTAAAATGTATGAGAGAACCATTATTTTCAAAAAATATAAAATAAAAGATAAATACCGCATGTGATTGCAAATAATATAACTTATCTCACGTGTCCAGCTCACGTGCAACGCGTCGATCAGTGCAGCGCACATAATCTTCTGCAATTTCTATTTCCCATTCTGTATATCATCCCTCAATTAACTCACCCCTTAATCCCGCTATTTAATTGAATCTTTTGAGTGGAATTAAAGAGTTGCAGTAATCTGGGCGTGAATTTAAACACCACCGACTTGTTGAAGTCCTGGGTGAATGCCCTCGATCGAAACTCAGCAGGACCTGATGTACAAACGGTGTAACTACATCAGACTCACCCCCTAGCACATTTTACTGTGATTTATCCCAGTGTTTCACTCAATTTTTTTGGATTTCACTTCCGCAATCACTCGGCAATGCCTCGGGTATTGAATTAAATGAGAAGTGAAAATTCTTGAAATTTTGTGGGAAATCTGAGGTTTGAAATTTCGAAGACTCTTGCACACGGATTGAATGAATTTTGAAATTTCATACGACCCATAAATTTCAAACCATTCACCAAATTCACGAGGAATTCCTCAGCTCCCAACGTATTCGTCGATGAATGAGAATTTAAATTGACTCATCACCGCAAATTTCAATATAAAGCAGATCTTCACTGCCTCCAACATCACCATACGAATGTTCCGTGGTTTCGAGCATTAACATACGCACCTCATGAATATTCCCCCGTTCCAAAAATAATTATTAAATCATCTCAAGATGCAAGACATCGGGTGAGATCTGTAATCGTCTCGTCATCGCCTCCCTGAAATTTTCAGTGACTGTGTCATGAGATTTGGTTTGAAATCATCGCCTCTGACATCCACTGAATAATTTATTCTCACCTGAATAATAAACTTAGCATTTTCGCAATACGTTACATGATAATTCTCGGATTCGTATGTGCGCATGAATTTCATCCCCTTTCTGCACTTCACTGGAAATTTCTCCAGGGGTGGGGGATGTATTTGAAGAACCGTTCGCGGCATTTTCACCTCAAATACAACCCTCGACACTAGCACATGCGTCTCGCATATAAGTTAGATAAAAGCACAGAAGTCACTCAATTTCTAGCACTCGAATTTAATTAGATTAATCGTTTCCAAAGTTGCACCAGTGCCCGGATAACAGCGCCAGGATGAAGGTGAGTCTTTATAAAATTTATTTCAACAATTCCCGAATTATTTACACCAATTTTTCGATTTTCCTCTTCAAAATCAATAATTGCATGAGGTCGATTTTTTAAATTAATGATTCTTCTCATTTTTAAGGAAATTAGCTCCTTTTTATTTATTTTTATTTATGTCTTCAATATTTTTTAAATATAAAGAATAAAGACCATTCAAATAAAAAATAAAATCAAAAGTCTGTTCTGCAATTGTTTTGTTAATTGTCTAATTATTTTCCTCCTTTTGTTAATGACAATGAGATATCATTATTTTGTCCGTCAATTAGAGAAGCGCGAGTTAAATGCCATCATTAACGGTTTCTCGAGTTAACGATGGCATTTTCTTTTTAACACTGATGGATTTTTCTCGAAAATAAGTTTCATTTGCAGTAATCAAACATTTAATTCTCTTTATTCCGGTGATCTCGATGGTAAAACCAGAAGGAAAATGACCGTAACGAGATGTAAAATGTTGCCAATGGATTTTTTTAATTCGTTGCACTCTGATATAAAAATTTTAACGACTTGGAAAATGAAGAATTATGTATGGCTGACATTTTGCGGTGATGATATAACCAGATTATTGCTAATGAGATCGAAGAGTAGGATTGTGTGGATTTGTGAATGGATCAACGCAGTTTAATAAATTACGAGGGATGTTAATGGGGCCAGTTATGCAGTTGCAGCGGTGGAAAGATTATTGTAGGGATTAGTTTCCTTTGAGAATTTTACCCACTGTATCGTTACGCAATTGTTATTGAATAATTACGAATTTAGGGAGATTGCGGTGGATTTTTCTGTTTTTAGATTGAGTGTTGTATAAAGTGGACTCTAGCCGGACTGCTGCTGGCGGCTTTATCCAGTGCTATTGAGACTGATGACAAGGTGATAGCTAGGCTATAGAAAACTGTAGACGATCAATTCTCTTGGTAATTATCGAATTTTTTATTCAGGATGATCAACAGATTTTTAATTCGGCATTGGAGGAACTCGCCAAGTCGAAACGACCGTTCTGCAATGCATTCACAGGCTAGTAAAATATATAAATAATTTTCAAATGAATAAATAATTGAATGAATAAATCCTCAGGCTGTGGGAAGAAACGAAATTACTATGGAAATTCGATGGAACGATCAGGGGATTTACCGAAGATCACAATTCCTATTCCCATCTACAAGGCACTGATTCGTGCTGCATCCCAGGAACTCCGCAATGCTCTCGAACGTGGGGAATCCATCGACGAGTCATACCAAGATTATTTGCCATTATTAACATCGAAGAGACCGATACGTGGGAGGCTCCAAAGTTAATTGTAATCTTCACAGTAATGTACACTAATGGCTTCTACAAATAATCTATCTGTTACCGGCCACAAAATTATCAATTAATAAATTAAAACAGGATCATCAAATTCATACAAAGAAATTGCGAGTAAAGTAGTAATTAATATTTATCAATTGCCATAAACAATTATTATTTGAACGCATAATAATTAAATAATCGGTGGAATCGATATTAATCGTCAAAGGAGGATCGAAAAATCGTCGATTAAATGAGCAGTAATGGGCAATAGATTATATTTGAATTTTCAATTTTCTTTATCAATTTGTTTGGATTTATAATTTATAGGAGATTATTGAAAAATTCTAATTACTATTTATTGAATCGAGGAGGAAATCCCAATGGAGTAAGATCTAAAGATTCTAAAAATTTAACTTCGAAGAGATTCCTCAAGGGAGACGAGGGTAAAATGACAGATGAAGGGATAATTCGCGTGACGAAATTGAAATCACAAGCAAGATTGATCACCCATAAACAAATCCGTATTCGCTATCGCAATAGTTTTCGCGCGCACTATAAATAAATAAATTTGTGTCAATCTCACAACACGACGATTACGTGAATTTGTAATTAATCGATTAATTATAAATGTCTTCGGTGTATTTGTGTGGCCCGTTGTGTAATACATCGATGAGTATCAATAAATAAATGACATCACAAGTGAACCGTCAGTTTAATGAGTGCACTGTTATTCCATATGTACTTGTTGTCTGCGATGAATACTTTACGGGCTGTACTCAACCCAACGCACTCCGGATTGTCTGAATCACCTGTTGAGCTCGGCTGACCCCAGAAATGAGCTGAGCACACACTCGAGGGATCCCACAGCCGCGATCGACGATTTTCTCGCCAATCCCCCGGTGAGTTATCTACAATCTTAGAATTTCCAAAAAAACAATCAGTAAAATCAGTATGATATTATCATTTTTAGATCGTCATTTTTTCATTTTTCATTAAAACCTCTATTTGCAGTTTGAGGGGAAATGGCCAGACGAGGTGATGGTCCAGGACACCCCGTGTTACCCCGACACTCACGAAGACAGTGCCGTCTGGAAAATACTTGGGGGTGAACCTCATGTACATTGCGTATCCACTTTTCTCGATGTAAAACGTTGGACTACGTAACGACCGCCCTGTCTCCCATTTCCCTAGCTTTTCCTTCATATCCGTGAGCTTCCAGTAGTAAGTGAAAACTCTCTGAATATCTGAAATTATTGAATTATTCTACTTATGCAAGCGCAACTCTTAGCTATCGATTTAATTCGAGGGAATTGAACCTTGAGGAGTTGAAATTTTGTGGATTGTGTCGTTGAGTTGCTCGATCTCTCTCGGTTTGGGGGATTCCATCCCCTCGAAGGGCTCGATCTCGGTGTCATCGATTGAATTCCGCTCGATGTTTACGTCTTTCTCGATTACTCTGAGGATCAGATGCTTGAGCTCGGTTAATTCATTGGTGAATAGCGCCTCGAGGGCTTCAAATCGATCATCTACAGCTTCTGTAAGACATTTTTTGCTCATATTTCTTCACAGTTGTCACTAATCTCTGAATTTACCCGGAGGGAAACGGCAGCATCAAGAGCTTTTGGAAGGGAACGACACGCGTAATAAAAAAATCATTCAATTGAAACGAGGGACTCGTAAAAATCGAAGGATACATGATAACGTAAAAATATAATTATAATGGCGTGCAAAAGGCCTCACATCTCCCTAAAAATTGATAGGCAAATATTTAATGAAACCCTTCGAACTCACTGGCGTTGCACCCACCCGTCAGGACCTTCGTCACAATTGCCTCAGCATTCGCATTTACCCGATCAGATGAAATTCTACAAATCGTTCTCTGAGTCTCCATTGTATCGTTAACTGTGACATTTGAATTCGCTGCAACTTGATACAACGTGACATTAAATCTTCTGCTTGATATTTATGTAATGATCTCCAGGAGTCGGTTTATTTAAAGACTTACGAACGTTGAATTTGGGAGAGTGATTATCCGGCATTTCACCGAGGCACACGGAAATTACTGAATTGAGGATTATCACGAGAGAGAGTAGCGCGATCATCATCTCCTGATTACGACACGACTATGATAGATCAGAGTTTCCAGACCTCATGGCTCTCTCCCGACAAAAATAGATTTCAGTTCGCGAAGAGGTAAAGGGTAACGAAAGCGAGATAGCGAAATAGAGAAATTTCGGTGAACATGCATTTTCGTTGAGGTATGGAGGAGCGTAAATTAATCCGAGGGGATGAATTTCTATTTTCGAAATGATGAAATTCTCCCTGGAGTCTCTATGCCTGCAGAAAATAAACTGTTACTTCATTTTGGGAAAATGAGAACATGGAGGTGTCGTAAATCTCTCATATGTGTACTTTATTTGTCATAAAATCATACAGCAAAAGCTTCAGTGTTTACAGAGAGCACATAAAGGTTTTTCTTTGACGTTCAAATAATCTGGAGAAGCACGTCGAATTATTTTTCATTGGCTTATGTTGAATTAAATAGAAAAGAAATATTATCGACGCATTTCTTTGGTTCTCATCATGAGTCCGACACAGGCCCACGATCCACTCGTATTTATACTCTATGAGGCGTTTTATCCTGTTGATTAATCTTTCTGGAGTGAATAATATTTTTAATTGAAAGATCAAATCAACAGCTTTCCCTTGAATTCGTTAATTATCCATAACTTATTATTTAATTCTAAAAAAAATATCCATCGACGGACTTTTTCATCGATGAGAAATATAATGTAATAAAATGCACTTATAAATGCTAGATCGACTCGATATAATGGCGTAATTAATATAAATATCAAGTAATATAATATGGCTTTTGTTCACAATAAAATGAAAAAGCCATTTATACAGATAGTACTGTCAGTGAAAATTCCAGTAGCGAAGTAAAATGACTATTTCAATTCAACTTTTATTCTCAATTATCAAAAATTTGACTTATCCCGTTATTCTAATTCGCTGTTGATAATTTTCACCAGCATAAATATATAAAACTCCTTCATATATATATCCATAGGCAAATAAATTAAATCTTATAAATAAACTTATCTCCATATCGCTCGCATCGATTCTCTTCATCAATAAATGAATTCCCAGTGCAATTTAAACTCGCATCGGCACTAAGTAGTTCACAAACCTCCGTTTCGTTTCTCAATGATCCGAACTGACTCGTAATGTATTAAATGATATAGCTAGAGATTACCATCGAATAAGTCTTGGTATTTCAATTTATTAACTCTAGACTCATCAACTCCCATTCGGTGAGTGTACAAAAATGTTATCCCCGATTGTTTAAAAATTCTGCATTGGTAGACAAAATGATGGAAAACTCAATTGACAATCGCTCCTAATTCTTTCTCATTATCATTAATTAGCAAAATGGACTTATGTGATTACATAATTGATAGTAACATTCACACAATAATTTTCAAAACTGGTTTTCGTTGAAAAAATGTATGAAAAGACTTCACATCGGCTTCTTGGGAAACTTAATTCATTAATATTTTTATTTCTCGTAATATTTTTTTCGTATTCACCGCAAAAAATTGTCGAGTTTTGCAATTATCTAGATTCTCTCTATTAAATATTCTCTAGTGCATATGAGAATTTTCTTTGAATAAATTTTCGATTTGAGTGCAGATGACTTATTGACATTATTTGGTTTTATGAGACGAATAGATGGAGTGAGAGGTTCAATATTTACCTAGTGTTTATGATTGTGAGGGAAAATGCCCCCATCGATAACTCGAGTATCGTGTAAGGGTGGAGTGACGTTCGGGGAATTTGCAATTCAGCTCCGAGATGATTAACAATTGTTTTTACAGGACGCTGTTATTCCTTGAGAGGTTGTTTATTAAACGTCAGTACTGCATGAGGACTCGGAAATAGCGAGCAATCGACAGGGCAATAAGCGACACTGCCAATCATGTATTTCTTGAATTTTTTACTTGAAACTTTGACATTTCTATGCGCAAGCACAACGAGTGGGTGAATAATCATGTTAATTGCAATGATTAATTTGTGTGAGAGAATTTATAAATTCTGCGTTTTAGAGGATGTAATGCAAAATTTTTGATTTCCTCTTTCTTCAAGTTGATTTGCATTCGATTTTTTTAAGTGATAAAAAATTGATGTTGTGGTGTTCGCGTTGTATTATCAATAAAAAAAGAGAAAATTTTATCGAATATGACGACCAACCTTACTTTTCACAAACAAAAATGAGAGAGTTTGATGTTTTCACTTAATCCTGCCTTATGATGATTAAATTTTTTTACACTTGCTCATTAACTGTGAGATACTTCTAACGAACAAGACGAGCTGAACAGTAAAACACGTATTTACCTATACAGAGAGATAGAGATCTAGTTTTTTTCATTTTCATTATCTATTTCTTTTTCGAACAAACAGTGTGATTTAAAGTCTATTTATATATTCAATAGTTTAATAGTAATATTATAATATCATTAATTCCAACAAGTGTAAGTTTATCGTTAGATAGATTAATCTCTTGTCAATTTATATCTGTTTATAAATTTTGGGGAGTTATATTCAGTTTATTCAATTATCTATTTTGAGTTTTCACGATTTGATCTCTTTGATGATCCTCTTCGGCTGTTTATCTCCGTATTTGCTCATATATCTCGACGCATCTTTACTCCATTCATTTATGGATATTACACATCGATCGAATGATATTAACACGTATTTATTATTTAAATTTCACTATAGGAAAAGATTTTTTCATTTATCTTGCTCTTCCAGCAATTGTGATTTTATTCTCTCGATGAAATATTGATCATGGCAATG
The DNA here is from genome assembly GCF_000806365.1 of Fopius arisanus. Lineage (NCBI taxonomy): Eukaryota > Metazoa > Arthropoda > Insecta > Hymenoptera > Braconidae > Fopius > Fopius arisanus. The sequence continues at coordinate 224,351 of NW_011887772.1, read as the reverse complement.
AATAAAGGATAACGTCGATACAATCGTTAACTTGGAACACATTTTCACCCAACGAAGCATTAAAAATGAATGAGAATAATCGAAATTGTACAAAAAATTGTATCAAACAATCCAAGCACAAATGCATTCATTTAATTTGCCTGGCAGTTCGTTAATTGATAAGTATGATAGACACTATATTTAGATTTATTATTATACATAACACGGAATCATTCGCATCTCGTCTGTTCATTAATGATCATCATCATCAGTCACATCTGTCGAATAATTTATTACCAACTAAATACATCAACTTTGGAGATACTTGGGAGAGTATTTATAATGAATCAATGAATGTCAACAGATCATGACTAATCACACGACGAAATCGTCTCATTTGGTTTTGAATTTTACTGAGGAATAAGATATCAAGTCAACTGTTACTTTACTTGGTACTTGGTAATTCGTTATTTGGTACGATTAACGATCTAACCCGTAAAATCATCCTCACTGACCTGTCCATGCTCTTTTTCCACGTACAAAAAAAAAACAAAATTACGTAGAAAAATTTGAAATCAATTTGTCACCAATTTTCTCATGCGTGCATCTGAAATACTCCTGTTGAGAATAAATAATAAACTACATTTAATTCAATTATTTAATTAATGGACGTGCAAGTCCCATGGAGGTTGTTTGTTCACCAGTCGTCAGGTGCTGTCAAACAAGTCCATTCGCATTAGATGCACCTAAATTTTTAATAATTTTCGTCTCTTAAGCCTCGAGTGATTGTCTTTACAAGAGCCATTTGGCGATCAGAATCATGAAGAGATGTGGAGCTAGACTAGCCAGGGATGCTGCGTCCCTGTCATCCGTCACTGTTATATCACTCTCCAGGAGGAAAGCATCGTCGATCACGTGGATTATTCCATTTGTGCATGCTACATCTGGACGAATTACGTTGATCCATTTTTGCTTGCCACTCCACTGAATCTGATACCCTGAAATCAATATATTTACTCCATTACATTTTCAGACCTTTCGGTGGAAATTATTCGTTTGATTTCTAGACTAGAGCTATGAAAATGCCTTTCAGCGTGAAAGCGTCGATCTTGAAAGTGGAATCACAGTGAGTGGATCGCTTCTGAATGAACCTTTTCGAATAGTTTTGCATGGATGAGTGGATGGAGAGCAAGCAAGCGAAATTTCAAAATGAATAATTGAGGAATGGAGTTGATGATTTATTTCTTTCATTGATAATTCATAATTGACGCACTGTCGCATAGATGATATATTTTTTTCGGGCGTGGAGAAATGAATAATTAGCAAATGGAAAAGGTAAAGTGGAGCTTGAATTAAAATCACAAGTTAGTTGAAAAGAGCGGCAGAAGGCTATTAAGAAAATTAAACAGAGTGAAACGATCAAATGAAAAGACATTGACCCTCCCGAGGGTTTTCAAGTGTGCAGAGAATCCAATAGGCTATTTCACACTTGTATCCCCAACTTGTTTCACCCCCATCCACCAATTAGCCCGTGAGAATGGGTAATCAAGGAATTTGCATTTAAATGACGGCGGAAAGGTGAATAATAAATTGTCCCATGTCGTCTCGCCAGGACATCCAGAATAATGGAGAGAATTTCTGTTTTATTTCAGTAGCCGAGTGAATAAGCGACCAAGCCACCACTGATGAAGAAAAATAAAACGATCCACCAATGATGGATATTCTCAACGAGAATTCACGAATTGACCATCGCCGTGTACGAAAAACTCGCCAATGGAACTGATTTCCACTGTCTTCCGGTCCCTCGGAAATTTATCGTAAAGAGTAAAATGTCTTTTTCACCGATTCCGGTGAGCCAGCATGAGGAAGAAACCTAAAATTGATGCAGAGTGCAGCTGAAAAAAAATAGAGAGTGAGGATGTGGGTGGAAGTGGGAGGGAGTGGTATAACGATACGATTTATTGGTACGATCGTTGGCCATCCTCGATGACCACCATTGGCTATAACGATATGTATTTATGGTACCCACATAAATACTGTCTTTATAGTCTAGCCGAGCTCGTAGTCGATACTTTGAAAGGAACATGTGAGGGAGTTGACTCCTGGGGGAATTTTACAGTATATACCAGGGGGCATCTTGGAATGAACCATTCGCCAGGGGAATGCATATCCCAGGTGAATAAAAATACCTGGGATTTCTCATTCTCAACTATTTCCAAATGAAATGCGTATTTCTCCATTGCCCGATTTAAAGGCCATTTTTTTTTATCAAGTAAATATTTTTTATGATAAGTTGTTCTTCCTCAGAGTGTACAGCAGCCAATCTCCGTCTACATGTGAAGCGCGCTATTCAAATGCAACTTGACAGAGCAATAAACAATAGTGGGAATAGGGTACTTTAAAAACCCTCGCATACAACGGAAAAACTCACCGTTGAAGGAAGCATTACGAGGGCGTATTGCATTCTCATCGTACCTCTCATCGTCTGGTATGTCAATGAAATTATACAACGAGCGGTAAGTATTTTCCCAAGGAGATAGGACCACTGGATTTTTTTCGGTTGTGCATGGGGAAGAGGGGCTTTTATTTCACGGCTTATTGAGGGAGTAAAAAAATTCAGATGAAGTCCGATACCTACGCCCAAGCGATAAAAGTAAAACTGGGATTTACACGGTGGGGAAAATGGTATTCGACCATTGGTTTTTATTGCTGGAAAGTCGAGGGGGTTGTAATAATATAAGGGAAATACTCACGGCCATTCTCTTCCCTGATACGGATTTTCAGGATATCTCTCTGGGCTTTGAGCTCGATACTGCCATTGCTCGTGGCATTCTTCAGGGCTCCCATCGTCCACGGACTGTTTGCTGAGACCAGGTGTCGCTCGAGGACTTGTTTAGCCTGCACGTATCAACAATTGTTTTGGATTGAATGCTGAATATTTATTTCCACCGAAGAAAATAAAATTGTTACGGTACTATTATCGATTCTGTACTCACGTGATAGTCGTAATTAGCCAGGAAGAGTTTAGTATAGGCAGTGGGAGTGACGACTTTGGCTTCCTCCCAGGCCCTGTCGTAGGGCACAAAATACGTAAAACGTTTACTAGTGTCTCCCAACTGGTCGTTGAAATTCCTCCGCTTGCCAAGGATGTAAGTTTGGCTGTAACAAAAACAATTCCCCTCAACCACCAGAAATTGCATGATAAACGAATCAAGGATGGTGCAATGAAAATTAAATCTCTTTCAATTCATATAGTTTTTCCAGGATTTGCCCGAGTGACAAAGCGCAGTGTCTGACTAATAGTATTTTTCAGCAAAAACCGCATCATAACTTTTATTCTCTGCACATACATTTTTTTCATTCCCTTTTTTTTTCGACGGTATTTGCTCGTGAACCTGGAGGATTATCACTGCGATAAATGTTGCCCCATGGTTCTCCATACGGTCTCTCCTGCGAGTTTCATGCTTTTTCGTTAACAGTGTGTATCGATGTGAACACTAGTGGTATCGTAAAACTTCATGGTTAAAAATTTACGTTGAAAGGGCGTCGAAATGAAATGAGAAGAATCGTTAACAACTCGAGCTCCACGAATTTACAAATCATACATTTTTTAGATTGTCGTGGCACTATCGACGTGAAACTGAAGATAAATAATTATGCAAAACATTGAATTCAATTCACCTGACGTTGAATTATTTTTCGGATTATCAAAAATAAATCTCCGATGAAGAAATTCACGCGGAAGTTGTCATATTTCTCACACCCGGGGTTTTCATATCCGTTTATTTCTGCTTTCACTCGAAAAAAAAAACATGAAATGGAATCATCAATAGATTTTTCGAACAGGGGATCGTAGAGATTGGGGAATAGAAACGCGGCTATCGCGCGTGCGATTGAATGCGTTAGATTCGTCGAAGCACAGCCAACGCATATGCGAATCGGGGCTCGATTTAGCCATGCATCTTTGATGCATTGATGGCTGAAACGACGGTTATCGGTGAGTCCAGGAGTAATGCTATGAAAACTAACGACCGTATGAAATACACGGTTGTTGCATACATGCAGGTATTCCATGTCGCATGGAATGATGTCATGGATGGATTGACATCACGTTTCGTTATGATTCAATGTCCATTCGTATTTCATCCTCTGTTCCTCGATTTTTCGATTAGAGTCATCAATTTCTTGTGGTACTGTGGGAGTTGCTGAATGTTCGCAAATGTCGAGTTATCGTCAGTAGAAATATTTTCAATGCAGAGGGAAAATAAAATGATCTTGAATGAATGGTCCATTAGGAATGGAGTGAGACAAGTGAATCGAGGGTTCTGGGGAGAACACGGGGTAACAGTACTATTAAGCCGTTGGTAATTGCACGTGCACCCAGTCAGTTTAAACTTGCCAGTCAGAAATGGCTCGAGTCTTCTCGTGAACGTCCAGTGGACGTGCTCCAGAAAATTGCCAATTTGCATTCGGTTTCTTCGCTCAAGTACTGCCACCAATCTACTCGTTCACCGCACTCTTTCGCCTTATACTCCACTATCTTTTTCCTAGTCTTCCTCGGTTCAAGTTTATGGGGGACTTATCACCGGGGGTAATGTGTATATTGAAATGGAATGGCAGGATTAATTGTCATCTATTGTACGGGGGAAATGCAGTGAATCAGGGGAAAAAACATTGAAGCTATTTTGTTATTCATGGTGGGGCATTAGGACTCCCTCGTGTCTCTTCGTAGATTAGTTTTTGTTTCTTCGGATGCCCCGGGGCCGACAAGTTTGTTAATGGCTCTCACAGTTGCTCCATGCCTCATATACTTCATAATGTTGACAGGATTAAAACAAACTGTTTGCTGGGTATTAATGGGCAATTTTTTTTAGGGTAGCAACGCTGAACCTCAATTGACCGGTCAACGTCCTTCCTGGCAATTTCGTACGGATCAAAATATTGCATTTCCAATTACGCTAAAAATAATTCCGTTCATTCCTTCGATCCCCTGAATTCATTGATTCGGGCAATTCGTGAAATGGGTACTAAAATTATTTCCATCTCAATTTATCGTCGAATAATGTCAAATAATTTCTCAACTTCAGTTATAGCAATTTACCAATTAGATTGAGGTACTTATTCCAAATAGAATTGCACCGATAAATGACATTATCAATTTTTGTTAATGGAAATTCGAGAATATTCCGAAGGAAATAAATTGTTTGTCACTTACAGGGAATTTTTAGGGCAGAGTAAAATGGTTTTTTTCCCTGGTTTCACTTACTTGAGCATTGGGTCGGTCTTGAGCTTCTCCAAAACAGTTGTGTAAGGAACACCGAGGACTCGATCGATGATGTGAATGATACCATTGGTTGCTGCAATGTTGGCTGTTAGGATTGTGGCATTTACACCGCCACCCTCAACTGTCACCACTTTTTTCCCGTCAAAACCGTCCGCAACGTTGAAGAAGAGGTCCCGACGATCCGCCGCTGTCCGAACCTTTTGCAAAAACATCAATAAATCATTCATCATTCCGATATATATTTTCTACATTTTTAGTAAACACAAAGATATCTAAATTATTCGTGCAGAATATAATTTTAACGTGCATGTCGAGGCATTTGAATTTTACCAATATATCGGAATATTTGATACTGAATCCCCGCTTTTTTGTGGATAATTCAAGTTTTGCGGGAATTATAAAGTTTCCCGATTTTTTTGCTATAAATCGAAGTTGATGAATATCCCAAATTTTTCTGACAGTGAGTATTTAAAATGGGAAATCCTAATGAAAAAAAGTCCTCGCCTGATTGACATTGAAATCCAGAGCGATTGGACTGTAGTCTGCCTCGAGGGTTTGCAACATATTGAAAAAGTTTTCACAAACTCTCGGTGCACGAGGTGAACCCGATGAGAGACCGTCGAGTATCTTCACTCCTCTGGGTAAATATTTGTGGGAAAAATCAGAAAATCGCGATTTCCCGCTCGAGTCCCATGAATTTATGCATTCGGTGGATGCATTACCGAGTGATACCGTCGATTCTCTATTTGCATAAGGAGTTGTTTCTGGGAAGAACAGGATATTAATCCCTCAAAAAACGAGATTCTGATTTTTCCATTCCCCGCATAAACTCCTATTCCAATTCTATTTTTTTTATTTCTAATTTTAAAAAATATCGGTCTATGGAATCGAGAATCGAGAATCGAGAATCGAGAATCGAGTAACACAATCCTCAAAATAACAACTAGTGAAATAGTGATTTTACTGAACTCCAAAACACTCCGTAATTTTCCTCTCCACTAATTGACGAACCAATACCTCATTCTAGATTAATGATCCCCCTTTCCCCCCAGGTGCTTCAATTAACTGTAATTTTAGATAATAGTTATCGCCTTATTATGACCGATTTTCCAATTACTAATGATCATTAACCCCAGTGCGTAATAGACATAATTTCCACCGAATTCTCTACTCTCGATACTCGAAACGGGATTCTGCTTCAGATACAACAATCAATATGTTTCTAGTATATCGGGAATGCTCTACATTGTTCACATTACTACATTGAAGTGTCACATTAATTATGACGAATACCGCCGAGTGTTCTGGATAATTGAAATTTCCGGGGGGAAACATCCAACGAACCATATCAATCCCTTTCCCATAATTGAGGTGGAAATGTGTGGAATCAACAGTAAAAATAGTAGTAATCATTCCATTTAGTGGAGAGATGAATGAATTTCCACCGTCAAAATTCTCTGAAATATCCAGAAAAGTCACTAAAATTAGCTGTACAATTTTTCAGCAATTGTGCTGTCCCCCCAATGAAAAATATTCGTTAATGAGGGGTTGCATGAATAATCCTCTCTGTCTGTCATACAGGAACGCTCAACTCAAATAAATCCCCAGGAATTAATCATATTATAGTCTTCCACTTGAAGAATTTCGCAGTTCAAAGGAGCAACAAACTTGTTCCCAGCACTTTCTCGCTTTTTAACTCGCCACAGCGCGTCTGAGATAAATTCCTGGGTGAATCGGTACGATGCTTTCTCAATCGCTCCATATCCTCCGTTCTCCGGTAGCTTACTCACTTAGCCAACCCATCCCCTACCCTATCCCCAACATCGCTAAACATCTCCCATGAACTTTTCGCCTGCAGGGGAATGAGAGAGCTATCCTCCCCCGAAACCAACTGAGAAAATCTTTGCCGCGTAAAATTGAATTGTTCTCAAGAATCCTCCTTCGTGCTCTCTTTGTATTCGCACTGAGAAAAAAATTTGAGTACATTTTAAAGGAAAAAAAATTCTTTCCAAACTAACAAATTAAATTTTTGAGCTCAATTATGAATATACTTGTTTGCAAAATCAAATAAATATAGCTCATGCACAATTAAATATCTATTAAATATGTACTCCACAAATTTTCTTCACCGTTTCACGCGCTAATTAAAAAGCCCTTGAAGATATATATATATATATTTTTTTTTAAACAATTCCGTAAAAACTACGCAATGTTTTACAGCTTTTTTCCACCGTGCAGCTATAAACTATGAAATACCATTGTCGAACAACGAGGAACATTGATAGCTCAGTAATTACCGCATTAACTTGCAGTCCCCTTCCTTTCGGCAGCACCTTCCCAATGAACAATTAAAACCACCAGTTTATCATGATCACTCGGTGCCCCCCACCTCTCAAAAAAACTAAAAATAAAATGGTTCCGCATTACACTATAAATAATCAACATACCGCACTGACGCTCTTCTTCTTGATCTCCTCGAGAGGCAGTTTTTCTCGGACGTAGTGCAGCTTGAGGATTTGTCTGAAACGCTTCTTGTCCTGGAGGATTCCCTGGTCTCCAAGCAGTTCCCATGCTGCATTGCTTGGAGCAAAGAGCGTGATGTCTTGAACTCTGGTTATCTCCTCCATGAAGTCACCCCCATAATCTCTGATGTTCTGGTAGAACTTGTGAACAGGTCCATCCTCCTTCTCCTGGATCAGAACCAATTAATTATTATTTCCTTCGTTAGCAAAACCAAAGCATCACTGATTCATTGATAAATCGATCAAAACATGAGGAAAAGGGAAAGCATTAGCGCACAGAGAGAGAATTTTTTTTCCATTCTACAATTTGATTCTACGATGATAAAATATTTAGTCTGTATTGCAAGGGATGACATTAGCAAAATGATGAAAGTAGAAGTCGGGGATAAAATAGAAAACAAATCCACAATGTCCTTGGAATATTGAAAATCACAATGCCCCGGGGTAGATCTGAGAAAATGAGTTTTCCATTCGATGTAATATTATTGGAATTCACGGTAATTACTCATGTAATAGATAATAACCCAGGGCTTGGGGTAGGAAGCTCCCAGGAGACATCAACGAGCACGAAAGCGGCCAATACGATAAAAAAAGTGAATGCACAAAAAATATAAAATGAAAGAAAAGTTGCTGTGGTTAATGGTACTCCACTGTGGAATTGAGAAAAATTTTTCTCCACTCCTCTATAACGTTTTCCCTCCTGATTTCCGATGAAGAAACAAAGAGGGCAAAAAGTTGTGGGAGTCGGACAAAAAAAGAAAGTATAGAGTGGAAGACAGAAATGTTTCTCGCTTTTATCTCGAATGATTGCTTCCTCAATCCAGGTTATTTTTTCCCGTCTGACAGACGTGGCTCCACTCCGTCCCCTCGTTAATCTCTTTCTGGAAATTGTGGTGGGGAAAAGCCAAGAGGCTGGAGTATCAGCTGGAGAAAAGTTGGAGTGTAAGAAATAGTGAAAGGGTTGACGAAAAAAATGGGGAGTAAAAAATAGTGAAATGGTGAATCTGTGGGTGTCGGAGGGCTTTTTATCAATTTGGTCAACGTAAAACCTCTCGAGGTGATCGCTGTTGCCTTCTTTTCATTTTTCATAACATCGAAAAGCCAAAATCCAAATCAGAAAATAAACATTATTGTAAAGTTGATTTTTCAATGAATTATTAATATTATATTATCACGGGAATTCAAGGAATTTATTTCACAGCAAAAAATAAGAATCTTAAATTGTAATCGAAAAGTTTTTATTTAAGAACCTTACCGCAGCTGATATTAATTAAATCGATGAATTACCGCCGTGTTATATTATCTTGCTAATTAACTACATTAATCTCCCTCTTTACCTCTACTCTCTATTTTATTTATAATTAACCTGATTATCCAGATTTCTCGTTGCTGGTTAATAGTGAGTACTTACGAGGCTCTATACGACATGCAGAGTCCGATAGAGACATGCAAAGCACCACAGAATAACATCATTGAGTAAATAAAAACATATTCAGTAAGATTGATAGAAAAATATTGAGTTTATCGTAACAATTTGTTGGTAAAGTCCAGTCTCCGTTGCCTACTGACTCGAGTGGAAGGGAAATAGATCCTGATTTAGTCGGACAGAAGTTCTCTCTAAGATATCCCCAAATATCTAAATTTTCATTTATTTTTATTCTCGCTATTTTCAACCGAGTTATTCTCAATTCAATTCCAAAATTGTCTTCAATAATTCTCTCCTTTATTTCAAATAATAATTATTCACTTCTGGTGAATAAATTCTTATCTCATGTACAAATTAATTTAGGGATAAAATCCGGTGGTTGTGATGAATAAGCAGAATTAATATCATAGCATTATCGAATTCAGATACTGGGAGTAAAAATTAATGAAGAGAAAAAAATAATCCGGGTATGTGTTAAATTACACAAGCAGTAATTTTGGATAATTGAAATTTTAATGGAATCCCACAGCGAACCTCGCACAGCTTCCGAGACTAGCTCGTGCAATAGCAAAACTCTTTCTCGTGGAAAAAAGTGCCTGATTACTTTTATGTCTTCATTCTTTAAACAGTTTTTCCGATTAATTATGGAATTGTTGATTTTAATCAGTACCAAGATTGGATCCTGGAATTTTCCTGGGGTATATTAAGAGCTCTGATTGGATAATTTGGATCTATTGGCTCGATTTATCGTGAATTTATAATTCTCGAGTTAATGAAATAGTCGAGGAGTTTTGATGGATTTTAGGGCGGATGTTTTTCGAGGCACCTCAATACAGAGATTTTTATTTCGATGGAATTAATGAAATCGCACTAGTCTAGGCATTTGTGGTACATGCACTCATGCATAATCGAAATATTCTATCGAATTGAGATGAACAGATTAATTTCGGGCAATTAAGGAGACAGGTGCATTATTTAGTCATGCATTATTTAATAAATTATTTAGGGAACCCGATGGAAACGTTTTTGATGGTTCATCCATCCCTCCACGTCTAAAAGGATTTCATGGACTTTTTCACGACTGAATTTTCACAGCTGATTTTTTTCGCCAATTTCTATATGTGAGCAAATGAATTAATGGAAATGGTGTCGCTGTAAATTCATTAATCCCTGGAATGTTGTATCAAAGTCGTATATCGTTGACCGTAAAAAGAGTTTCCGCCCACGTAGACAACCGGAGAGAATAAAAATAATGTCGTATTCTCACCTAGTGAAATAGTACACCTCTTTGTAACCCATACGAGGAGGCAAGAGGCAGAAATGTACACGCATGCGGCCAATGTGGCCAACATACGGTAATTTATGAGGCTTGTTTCGAGGCAGACATCGCGAGCGTTTTCTTCTCCGGGACAACACTCGTTTTTTCAATGGTGACAAGAAGATTTTTCATTCAAGCCCCACTGGCTTTTTACCCTTTTTTTTTCTTTTTACAACCCCCGCTTCACCTTGTTCGCGTCGAGGGATGCGTTCTTTCTCATTTTGCAAACGAAGGGAAATGGCGTTTTGAAAAGATTTCAACTTTTAACATTCAACGATTTTTCATACTTTCGGGGGAACATCGGGATTTTTTCTTCATTCCGATCTGTCCGAACTTTCAGAGAGGGTTTCTCATCTGGGATTCATATTTCAATGATTGATTGTCAGAAAATAAAACTGAATGATCGATCTGAAATTCAATTGATCATTTTTACTAATTAAAAAATCGAACTTTCAGTTACAGTTTTACAGTTTTCGATTAATTTCCAGAATGATCATTGTCGTTTCAATTTGTCTTTATTTTTCTTCACAATAATTCAAGCCCCGTCTCCGTTATATATGCACATTACCATGTAAACTTTCAGTTTTTTCTATTATCCAGGACTGTGAGAAGGGGTGGAAAGTTATCTCCATGCGGTAGATAAAAAAACGTGCGCTATCATTGGCGACTGCGCAATGATAATTCCTCGCGTACGTTTCCATGACAAGAGAGGGTAAACATTGTGGGGTGGTAAAAAAAAATGAATAAACTGAATGAGGAAAAAACCGCGAGAGGCGTATGGGCGTAAAACTACCCTGAAATATCACGTAAAAAATACTGTTTTCCAAATGGCGAAAGGAGAGGTAAAGAGTGTGCGGCAAAAATTGTTGCGGGAAGCTCAACATTTTTACGGAAGATAAAAAGAGTGGTCGCAGGAACGTAAACAAGAATAGAGCGTCAAACGCATTGTTCTGTTGGATTTTAAACTTTTTTTTTTGTTTTGCTTTTTTTTTTTATTTGGTCAAGTGGAGGTTCGGTTGCATGGCCCTCGTTTTTCTCGATAGTTTTTAATTGTTCAATTAGTGGTGATGAATTGGGATTTTTTAACGGGAAAGTGAGTCAAGGGAAACAATTTGGCAGTTGTTTTCACTGGCGATCGATGGGCTATTCACATTTCTCTATTTCTAAATTCTATCATTCCACGGATGTTGATACAAGAACAGCGAAAGAACATGCCAATACATTTAATCGCCATTATCAAAGCCACATGCAGAACAATGAACAATGATTTTGATTTTTCCCATAATTTTTTTCTCTGCGTATTTACCATCACAAAACTCTCAACTTGTTCATTAAACACCACAAAATCAAAATAATTAACCTGTCTCTCTGTGTAAACAATGAGATTAACTGAAAAAATTATGAAGAAGAAGTATGAGGGCATGATGAATTACCTTAAAGGACTGCATAGAGAAACCAGAAACCGGGAGTTGTTCCGTAACACAAGAAGCGAACAGAAAACAGAGAAAATGTGATTTGTATTAGTTTGTTCGCTGTGTGGTATTCAGTTACTCCCGTATATATTTTTTTTCGTTCACTGGTTTACTCGTAATGAATACACGAGATGATTGGATTGTCCGACAGATGTGAATCTTTGAAAAAAAAAATAATTCCCCTCCTTTGATTGGCAATTATCCCGCGGAAAAATATCGATAGAATAATTATAGAGATTTTTCCGCAGAATCGAATCCTGAAAGTATCAATTATTCCACCGATAATTACCCCACAATTCCAGGTCATTTGGAAAATGTAAATGAGATGACGTCATGGGATAATAACAGTACAGAGAGAAAATAATATTAATTCTTAATGACTTATCTTTGATTTTTGGGAATGATTATTGAAAATAAGGAAAAAAAAAAATGTTTTTCCCCGTGTTTATTTCTGAATATTTATGGCGATTTTCCAGCAGGTGCAATATTCATTTGAGATTATGCACAAGTGAGATGGCATTTTTTTTTTCTCGACTTTTCAGCAATTCTTTACATGAAACAAACGGAGGGTTGCCCATGCGCTGGCTCTGTGACGCATGATACTAATATAAATTCATGAAAGTAGCTGCAGAGCGATTCTCAGTAGATTCAAGTTTTTTTCTCTTCTTTGCTTTGAGTTCATTCCGAATTTCGTTTTTTCCCCTTTTTCATTTTATCCTTACATTGGTTTTATCGCTCTCTGCCGTCATCTCATTTCACTTCTTTCTGTATTCAATGTGAATACGCCTCACTCGTTCTGTTATGCTTTCTTCTCTCTTGTTCTCTTCTTTTCCATTCACCAGTCAAATAGGGAAAGAATTTTTCATCAAACCTCGAATTGCTTGATGCGATTATCCGCAATATTCGCATCCTGAAATTTTATTTCATCGAAATGAACGTGGAAAATGTGGGCAGATGGGGATTCTCTTCATCAATTAGCTGATTAATTCTCCTCGACACCGACACAAATTATTATCGTTATTAACCGGAACGTTTTTTACCGAGTGAATGATTCCAACAATTATACAAATTCATCCCAGGATTTATCATCATCATCATTTATCCTATTATTGTCGGCATCCGTCGATAATCGGCTCTTTCTGCTGGTGAATATTTATGAAGCCCAAATCGAATGGCACGAGTACAGATGATAGCCCATAAAACCCCAGCACGTTACAAAATTTTCACCGGGCGTTATTTTCCAATGCTAACGATCACTCGATAGTTGATTGGGCGCATTAGGGATCGGCCAATTATTCGTGAATTCATTATGGCCATCGGTAATTAGGCTTTACCAATTTTTGAATATGGAGTTGGTTGGCCTAATGAATTATCCACTGCGTTGAGATTAACGTATGCATTCCTGTTCCCGACGAGCTTTTCTTTTATTTATCAATTTTATTGCTGGAATTTATTCCCATTGACTAGTCGATCGAAATCTCATCGAAATTATTGGTGGTGCGGGGTAAATGATTTGATTAATTTATCGCAATTCACCGAGTCAATATTTCACGATGAATTTCAATCCAAACATTTTATTTCAATATTTAATTTTCATTTTTTATTTTATGAAAACTGATGGAAAAATGTGATTTCGCAAAAATGCATTCTCCCTCTAAAAAAATTCTAGATTCGCCCCCCGGGGGGTGTAAAAAAATATCCCGAGAATTTTCATCTGTTTATCCATATAATTTTATTGTTTTCAAAAACTATACCAATTCGCCCGGTGAATAAAAAATGGAAAAACCGAATGAATGATATTCCGAGGACAGAGGGCGGTGATAAAACTCGGGAAATTTGCTGGCGACTGGGAGGTTGGTCGTTCCCAATAGAGACGAAGTGAAAAAGGTCCTCGGAACGGACAGCTAGTGTGGGATGTAGACCCTCAGGGTTTTCGCGCGGGAATCGTTAAAGACGTTTAAACTTTTGCCGTAGCGTCAGCTAGAGCACAGGACCCTCTCTGCCGTCGTATCTCAATGAGCCCCCAGGTGCTCTATTCCCGTCTTCTCCTTTTTTTTCTTTTGCCCCCCCTTTTTCTCCCTCGTCTCTTTCATATGCAGACGCTCAAACGAACATTCATTGCTCCTGCCGTGAACAATTTTCCTTTGAACAACGCATTATTACTTTTTTGACAAACTTATTTGAAAATTAACAGCCAAGTTTCTACTCTGCTCCATTCTTCTGCTGAATCAATTGATCAAATAAAGCCATTGAATTTTCTAATTTGATTGGATTGTGTGGAATTCAAATTTTTGAGAGGTACTTTAAAAAAAAAAATAGAATCACCATCTGCTCATAGAATCCCTCTCCATTCTTTAGTGATGCGCTAATTGGTGTACATTGTTTCAAATTTTCGGGGGTAAAACAATATTGGCTATAATTCAAGAATTTTCGGATTGGTTTTTGCGGTGGAATAAACATCAAACTTTATAGAACTTTGTGGTTTTGTGTTGTGATAATGATCCTATCAAGAGCATAGAGCATTCATAATGAGAACATCGATGAAAATGATTTTAATTAGTTTCCCATAATGAATAATTCGTGCCCCCCAGGCTGGGAAAATTTGTATCGCTGGGGGGTAGAAGAGGGTGAATAAATGTGGGGGAGTATTTTGCGAACATTAGGCAGACGTATATATCCTGTGTACAAAGAAACAGCGAATTGTGCGGTGCAACGACTGCAATTATTCCTGGATTTTTCACTCTGTCTTGCCACGAGAAGCATTAACACATTTTTTCTCCCGCTGAAATTATTTACTTTTGCTTCCAGAGTATTTGGTTTAGTTTCCAGAGTGGATTTTCCAGATTGATAGAAGTACGAGTTAGCACGTTCTACTTTAGATGAGTGCACACCTGGAAGTAAGCGGTTAGTCCTATTCTTGGGATCTCCAAGGGTGTCAGCATGTCCTCGAAGGATTGAATTGTTCAAGTACTTTTGCCATACTTGACTATCCTTAATGATTCAGACAATTCCGTTGGAGATCACACGAACAATTCGACGTTTACGTGATACATCTCGAGCTGACACAACATTGTCCACGTGAGTGCCGGATCAAAGACAACACCAACGCAATTGTGAATTTTTCATGCCGCGATGGATGAAATATGCAGATTGCGGGTCATGTGTGCAGTACGTACATTAGAATTTTCTCTGATCCAGCGAGTGGTACAGTGCGGGTGCTGACAATAGGCTACATGCTACAGAATTCAACATTTTACTCATTTTCTGTTTACGCTTTTTGTTCTCCTACTGTTTAGAGTAACGGTATTAAACTCTGTGTATTCAGTGTCGATGTAAAGCTCAAGCCTGAATTTTCCTCTCAATTATTGAATCGCTTGGTACAGCGGGATAATTCGAAGGCAATTGGGAATAATTTACGGAATTAACATCCCCTGACGGATGTTGACATTGTGAGATATCGTTGAATGATCCACAACCGGACAGACTCTCTTGTAAATATAAATTAATTCAGTTTATTTATTATTAAAAAAATATTTATTAAAAAAAAATTTAAACTTCATTGAATTGTCAACTGTTCCTGAAATTCCAATTTATTTTCAACTGTGTGTATTGGAGATGTCCGCGGGTAATAACCTCAGTTGTTGGATTTAAAAACGAAGAAGAAAAATCGAAAACAATCTGCCGTACATTGTAATTTCGTTCATCACAGCGGATGTCGGGGGAGACTGTGGAAAGGGATGAAAGTAATGGTTCAATAGTTGGTATTTACGGATCAATTCGGCCTCTTGGAGAGCCGAGACATGTTTCTAGGTGGGATTTTCACTTTAATAGAGAAAAATACGATTCCACGTTGAACAACAGCCCAGAATATTCCCAGTATTAAAACATTAACTATCTTGATCTAAAGATTTTGATGCACGTCGTTCATTATTCCCATAGATTCCGAATTTATCCGGCTTTGAAGCTCGACGAAATCCCTTGTAACGGCATGAATAATGCACCTCCATTATATTCATCATTGACTTATAATGAGACATTCACGTACTTTTACCTTGGAAAAAAAAATGATATGAAAACGACAAGACCACCGAGAGAATGCATTCGTTGAACACTACGGATTAATGATTTGGCGTTGCAAAAAACTCTGTATTCATGGAATTTACGATGCGTTTGCACAACTCTCCTCGGATTATACGTTAATCTGTACGTAAAGCACATGAGAGACGAATTTTAATGGTGATTTTTTTTTTTGCTCTCGAAGTACCGGAAGGATAACAGATGGAATCGCAGTGAAAACAAATATTTGAACAAAGACATGATGCATTAAAATTTTATAGATTCATGACTCGGAAAAGTCGTAAAGACTCGAGAAAATTTTTAATTTCCCTCAATTTGCTCGCTGTAATTGTCAGTAGAAAATCAAAGTGGTTATATGGATATATAAGAGTCCTAGTGTCAATTTCAATTCTTCGGATAAGCATCCGATGTCAATTGATAAATCAGAATTCAATAGTATCAATTGGAAATTCCGTGGCATTAGTATTCACAAACGTCCGTTTTGAGGCATGGTTTTGGAATGGGATCAGAAAGGGATGCTGGAACGTGTTATCCGGTTGGACTCTACGTGACGTACGTAATTGAGCATGAGGCTGTCAAAGGGATAGAGGGGAATGAGGTTGTTTTGACGTGACTGTAGAGACGTTATTGCAATTCGGCCCTTGTACTGTATAATATCCGTCCATCATTGTTTGACAGACATTGGGTTAACCGGAACGTCAGGTGAACCATCCGATTCATAAGCTTTTCACGATGGAAAATATCCCAACAGGGCTGACCATTGAAATTCAAAAATTCTTTTCAAAAATTTTACTGCTCCTTTCCCTGAAATCTTTAAAAGATTGAAGATTGCAGACTGATTGAGACTCATTGAGAAATCTCTCCATTCTGGTGTTCGGTAATAGATTAACTTTGATTGAAGGGCTGCCAATTGTGATGGCAGCCAATCGAACTATTGAGCTTGATAATTAGTAGACCATTCCATTAGTGGGGTATTCGGTCCTTGGTCTGACGTACATTGGCTGCACAAGAGCTACATCGTCAAAGAGCCCACAGTGTATACAGTACATACGCCGAACTGCAGCCAAGTGTCTCTGTTACTTGAGTGCCTATTCGATAAATCATTTTTTAGCTTAACCCAAATTTGATTCAATAAATGAGGAGCATCATCAGGCTTGGTTCGATATCAATGTGTGTCTTTAGATTTATTTTTCATCATGTTGATTGTGTGATAGACAAAAATGATAACTGACCTCGAGAAACTGCTGCACTGTGGCGTCCACTACCATCAGGGGTCTCTGGATCAAATGGACGACTCCATTTTTCACAGCTATATTCGGTTTTACTATCTCAGCAAGAACCACTCCTGTTGGATGCTTGGCATCACCAGTTAACGTGTTGGATTTTACGTAAACTGAAAGTGTTAAAAATCATTTCTATTACGAGTGAATCAATTTGTCTTGATTTATAATCGCTTTCTGGGGGACGTCATCAATTTAAATAGATCTACTTGAATAGAATGAATCATCAGACAAATCGTTTTCTAATAGTGACAGAATATCTAATTGATAGAGGCGATAGGAAGTGAAAAATTTGTAGTAGCAGTCAGCAATGAATTTATCTTCGTAAAGTCGTGGAGACTCACCCTTTCCTCTGTTATCCTTGACGAAGCTCAGCTGGACCCTGCAGTTATCGTTGTGGGCCAGGGTGTCGTAGGTCATTCCGTCGGGTGTCGGATCGGTGAATAGAACGTGATTCGGTATTACGTGACCATCAATCACCTGTTTGTCTATTTTAACTGGTCGCATTGACGGCTGCAAAGACCAATCAATAAATTTCATTAAATTCTGGATCAATAACAATTGGATGCTATTGGGTGAAGGTAGGGGGATCCATGCCGAATGTTTACAGTCATACAATCCCCTGAGTCTTATCGGTTTTCACCACTCATCCCCTATGGCTTATGCAAATCTTTTCTCTCTGCGTTATCTGGATCTCGGATGAGGTTCGCGAGGTAGCGCGGGGGGTCTATCCCATTTTCTATGAATTTTCAATTCACTCGGTTTTTTTTTTCGAACGTGAAGAACAGATTCCGGAGAAAATCGGGGCAAATCGAATTGGAATTATGAGCAATTCAGTTGAGTGGCATTATACTTTATTTATTATTATAACAGAAATAACAGAAATGTAATGTTTGAAGTTGAATTGCGATTTTACAGTGGGTTTATGGAGGGAAATACTCTGACAGTGTGTGAAGTAAAGTTTCTAGTGATAATATTATACATGGCGACTTAAAAAATAGCCGGGAGATAGGAAGGGTAGAGGCCGGAGTTCTGGTGAAATTCATGGCGTTCCCCAATATGTGGTGAGGATCACAGGAAGTTGCATCGATGAAGGCACCTCCTCGCCCCGTGAATTCACCCTGACGCGTGGAACGTGACGTGAAATATTGAACGTTATATAGAACCATCAAAGTCACTTGGCTTGACATTTCAGGGGTGGGAGTTGAGCCTCAACAGAAACTGGGTTTCCTGCCTCCTGGCGCTCGTTTCCGCGGCCCGGCAAACGTGAAAAATTTCCATACCTCCATACCCCGATGCAATCCTTTTATACGTACATTTTGCACTACTTATATGGAATGTTGCATACCAAAGAGGAGAGTGAGAGGGCTCGGTGGTTTAGCAATCGATTGAAATTCAACTAGCGGCATGAGAGTTTCTGGGAGATAAGGGACGATAAAGAGAGAACTTATCGGGAAAAATCTGTTCGGGATTCAACTCTACAAATCCTGGCCCCAAATCGTCGCCCTATCATTCCCAGTCGCAATGTATTCAACATATTTCTATTGTTCCATTCGTCATGTCCACTGAAGAATAAAAAAGTCATTGTCTCGGTCTGCATCGAGAGGCTTTTCAATGAACCGCTCACCAAACTACCATAAAGTTATTTATTCCTCCCAGTTTTAAATACTCGGAGGAGTTTTTTTGAATATTCTACGTGGAGATGCTATCCGCCGGGGCTATATACCATAATTACCACAATTTTACTCCCAGCGAGTGTTGGGAAGTTTCAGACAGATGTGGAAAACCACCTTGGATGGATATTACGGAAAAGGAAATGTTATGGTGGCGTAATTAATGCGCCTCAGCTAATTAAATATTTGGTCGTTTGTTAACCGCAGCTCCACCACGGAGCATTATGGGGACAAGGTGGTTTACCACGGATTGACTTTTCACCTTCTTCACCAATCCCTCCTTTTTTTTTATAACAGAATTTTCCAATTTTTTTCGCTCAGGTTAATTAAAAAATTCTCATCCCCATTAATTAAGAAAATTCAAACAGATTTAATGGATTATGAAATGAATCCTTGTAAAGCTTTCGATGAAGTTGATAAAAATAAAAAAAAGTGATAAGTCGAATAATTAGCTCACCTTGAATCCCTCCTCATCAGGAACGAAGAATGTATAGCGACCATCAGCGCTGAATACGTGCTGCTTTCCCTCATAAACAACTCGCTCACGGAACGTTCTGGAAGACAGAAAGAAAAAATTGTGATTTAATGGTGTCATTGTTCTCGTCAAGTGTTTAAAACTACAGAAATGGAAATAGAATGCATCATTTCCGTAACATCTTTCACAGAAATTATCAAATAATGGACATTTAAATGTCCCTTTTTATATCGTCGTGTTCCTAACGGAATTCCAACTTCGGTACCTAGTACCAAGTGAACCAGGTGGAATGCGTATTTTTCTCGAGGCGGAAAATTGCCTTTGCATAGACAGCTAGTGGCGCGAGAGCTTTTCGTAATTTTCTCCAAACTCTGCGGGCTCTACTTTGGTGTATTTATGGAAGAGGAACAGCCTGGATCGTTTACCTCCAGTTTCCCCATTTTTTTTCCACCCTTTTTCCCCATCGATTCTCCTCTTTTTTTCCCCTATTTCTGTGTCACGTTTTGTAAAAACTTCTTTGCCAGTGTCTTCTTGGACGATTTATTGGTTTGTGGGGTGAAGGGAAAAATAATGCTCACCGAAGTCTGAATTTGCCAAGCTGAAGATTCTCACTCTGGTTTAGAAACTCGAAAGCATTTGGATTGTTGACAGGTCTGTCACGGGAGTTTGGCTGCAGTGGCTCCAATACTTGAGATATCCGGTGCAGATACTGCAAAATATAAAGAGCAATTTATAAATAATCTTGTTTTTTGCAATAGAAAAATTTTTCGTGGAAAGCTTATAAAAATGATGTGTATTTTATGGATAAACTCTGAAATGATAAAGAATAGCCGTTTCACCGAGAAATAAAATGGAATGACCGAAGGACTGGGGGAAGCCCGAAAGTCCGAAATTGCTTAAAAAATGAATAAAAAATTGTTATTCCGGTCTCTTTGTTTTTACCAACGTATTCGTTGAGACGACCGAAGAAACGAAAATTCCAAACACCGGTCCTTTTATACCGGTGCATGGCATAAATGTGCAACTAATACATTGTCCAATACACATCGGGAAATATACATGCAGGAGGATAGGTACTATAAACCGCACACACATTCCACTTGTCTCAACGGAATGGGCGTGTCCCATTTATCCACACCGTTGGGGTTGCAAAGGGACGTAAAACGACCAGTAGAAATGCAACTGGGGGAGGAAAATCAGAAAGGTCAGTGACCTTTGCTGTCTACGGCTGACCACAGCCACTGCCTCTACCACTTGTCTCAGGATTATTCAATCCTCGGGGAATTATTCATTTTCAACCGAATTATTCGCCCATGAAAACTGAAAAATCATTCCACCGTTATTTGCTAATTCTTTGAATATCACAGAGATTATGGTATTTGAAATCCGCAAACTTTACCTTTTAAGTCTCATCGACATTAATTCTCATTTTTCATCTGAATTTTCAAACTCTCAATTAATATTTAATATCAACATCCACTGGATTTTCAATGGATTGCAATTATTGAATTTTGTGCAGGACGTTGAATAAATAATGGAGTTGTAAATAACTTCCTCTTTCCCTCTTCCAAAAAGAGCAGAAAATATCCCGGAGAAAAAAATAATAATTTCAACTCACGTCGAATTGGAGAGTAAAAATCCATCTATGATGGAACGATTTAAAATAATAATCTCCCTTGTAATTTCTGGTAATTTATCTTGGATGTATTTATTTACCTTCGAATGGGTGAAGATGGGGGGAGGGAGGTGGAAATTAAAGTGAAAGATAGCCGCGCCTCATCCACGGGAATCTCAGCTATAAACAGAGCTAGGGCTGGAGCCCATGACCACCATGGATTTTATCGTCGAGTTAATTTAAAAGATAAGACAGATACGCAATATCGCGTTGTCTATTCTTTTTCTTCTCCATCCTTGCCTCTTACACTGTAGTTCGGATAATAACCATCCGGGGGTGGATCGTTACACACCCCAGGCAGTCTCTAATTGAAAAAATACCAGACGCTATATCCCTTGAATTTTTTTTCCACCCAATATTTTAATCACCTTCCCACTCATTTTTTTTTGCAATTGCATTATCCACCTTGTCTCTCCACTACAGCTCATTGTTAATAATTATCTTAAATTTGGAGTCATTGCGCTCGATAGCGTTCGGATAATACATTCATCCACTTTATAGTCCGCAATGAAAAATTCTCAAAGGGGTTTTTGCTGTGAGGGGAAAGGGGAGGTAGGGAGGGAGGATGGGGCTTTGTGAAAAATGTGAAACAGAAGAGAACAAAGAATGGGGTCGTCAAACATGTATGACTTTAACTCTGTACTTCCACAGACGTTGAAATACATGCGGTCATTATTCAAACGACTCGACTACTCGCCACTGGTCTCCAACGACTCCCCATTGACCACTTCGAGGCATTTATACCATTCATGAAATTCAAACTCTCTTGTTACTGATTTTACAGGCCGTTCAATCTACCTCACGTCCATTTGTTCGATTAAAACTTTATCTGTAATAATAAAAAATTTATTTTGAGACTTGTGTGTGTTATGACGACGCATGCACTTGCGGAATAAGTAATAAGTTCCTATTAGGCATTATTAATTCTTAATGGGAATTAACAATGATTAATTATTAGAAAGAAAAAAAATTGGATAATCAGAAAAATTATGGTGTACCGTATGTCATTTCTTTGCGGTGGATGGGCTGGAGTGTCTGATTGAAGGGACGATGAACTGAGAGATAAGGAATAGTCTGAAGGTACTTGCCAACCAGAGTAATTCTCTGGCACCTTGTTTCACCACCCACCTGCACCACCCACTCTTATTTTTTCCTCTTACATATACTTCACATCGTTCTCGTTCAACGGAAAAACGTGTACCGACGGAAAAAGATTAATGTCCCTAGAGCTACCTGAAATGGCATCCCATCCGTTCTTTCTCCAGAGACTCCCGAGGATTGGTCGTTTAGAGCTCCAATTGACATCGAGAAAGCACTCGGGAGAGGGTTATTATAGATTGTCGTACGATGATAACGCAATTCCTTATTCCTCTCATTTTAATTTTTCAGAATTTTTAAAATCTCTCTAATGACAGTTTATCCGAGGATTGAAAATTTTTTTTTTCTGTCGGAGTAGATGAAAAAATTCCGTACGGCCAATCACTGGAAAAATAATGAGCATTCAAAACTTGAATGTGAAGGCAAAAAAGAAAAATGAAATGGCTTAATAATTTAGGGCAGAGTATTTCCTTTTTTTTATCTGGTTGATGGAAAATACTGAACCCGTAAGCCGGTTTAATCCTGAGAGTTACGAGGCACGTCACATACATGTTAATACACGAAAACATGTGATATAGACTCACAAAATAGAGAGAATAGCGTGTGCGTAACCGGCGATCTAATTTTGGTGGGTGAAAGCCACCCTGAAAGGGGGTGGTTTTATCCCTGTGTACTCTGGGATACGAGTGTGGCGTCGCGACGACCTGGCGCCAATCCACGAGCCCGAAAGGCTCTCTAACCCAGATTCTCATTCCTCTTATTTTAATCCCCCATCTCCCACAACCTCCATTCCTGCACTTGTCTGCTATAATTTTGAAGAGAGAAATATCTCGATTCCTATAGTCCCTGTTGGCTATCTCTGGTATTTCCATATTGAAAAACCAGACAACTCCTGTCTTCTTGCGAATTCAACGTCAAACCTATCCGTAATATTGCATTTCCATTAAAATCATCAAGTCAATTAATTGAAATGATTATTACTCGCACGAGAAATAAGACAGGATAAATTTATTTGTTATTTATTTTTCCGGAAGATGTTAATTGAAGATCTCTATTTCAGCAGTGAGTGAACTTTCATTCTCTTTTCTCATCTCTGCAATTATAATTTGCCGTGACCGTGGCAACCTGTCGTTCCCGGCGCATAAAACTGATTGAAAAACCCACCGCCCGTGGATTCCTCCATCTCCGGTGCGAAAATAGCTTTCACCCCATACATGAAAGTGACGTTAAGTAGAGGAAGATAACTCGATTATCGAGAATAATAAAATTGACGCGACAGATACAGAACCCCTGTGATAATTATCAAAATAATCCGCCGAGCCACGTCTGCGGAATTAAAAGAACCAATTAAAAGCCCTCCTAATGAAATTTCGCTAAATAAAATTGCCCGAGAATAGTTTTACCGTGAAATACACGTAAATGAAATGGACATAAAGAGGAGAATTGAGTTGTAGATAGAAAAACAGGAGGAGAATAATAAGATGCTTGGAGAAGAAAGAGAATATTCTTTGTGAAATGTCACAAACAATGCAATTTCTTCTCTCATCGGTACAACACTCCGGTGCAATTCTAATGCACTTGGGGAATAACCAGCGAATTCAACAATTCAAAGTACATGGTGATGTAAAATTTTGCACATCAAACGTGAGGAACCCGGGAAACGCTTGGAATGAAAAAAAAAAAATAATATAAAGGCCGGGGTGAGGGTGGTAAGAATGTAGGGTATAAGGAGGGAATGTCGAGGTAGGGGCTCGTGGTCTCGAGACCCTCCATCCTCCTCCATCCTCCTCCATCCTTCTCCATCCTCTCTCCATCCTCTCTCCTGTAGCGGTGCATTTTTTAATCTCGAAAAATACTCTCTTTTGTAGCTCGTTACGACGTCTGTGAGATGCCGAGGAGAGTTGCCAAGGGGAAAAAAATGTACGTGGGGAGGTGGAAAAGGGGTTGGATTATGCCTCCGGCTTTCTTCAGGAGGGCCCTTCTTGTTTTTTGATAATACCTCGAGAAACTTCTTGACATTTTCTTGTTTTAATAATTAAAGGGCCGGATCGATGTGTCACAGAGAACCATTAACATTTTTTTCCCCATTATTATTTTTCTATTTTATTTTATTAGGAGTGAATTGGAGGACTTTTACCCTAAATTGAATTTATAGGCAATCTCCGGGAAATTATAAGCTGTATGTCCCTGAAATTTCAATTTTCTGCCAGCCGTCAAGTGTGTTAATTCGGCAATTAAATAAAACGGTGGATTGTAGATAATTTGCATCCCACTTGACGCACAGCACAATCATGAAAATCCAATTAGTGTTTCGTAATTATACATTCAGCTGAGCGAAAAGGTTAAATAGGATTCCTTGGGGCTAACTAAGTTACATGAACCGGTGAAAACTAACGAAACTTGAGTCGTCGCTTATTCCGAGTATAAAGTTTATGGATAGAAAATTAAGTGCAGATATTGCCACGTGCACTCGGCAAATCAACGGCCAACAGAGTTTTGCTTATGGCCTCCGAGTTATTTCAAACGTGATTTTCTCAAGCGATAATGATATCGCTGTTGACTCATTCCGCCCATTCATACAATTTTCCAATAAATATTTCATTGAATCAATTGAATGTACGATAAAACAATAGCTAAAGTTGTTCCATCAATCAGAGATCTCATTACACTGAAAGCTCATTAAAATCTCGTTAAACCCTGATGTTCCCAAAGGAGAGTGACCAAACATTCCAACATACCGTCCCCGAGCCCATTATCGCAGTCCAACGAGACCCGATGACTCGTGTTTCCAACAATTCATCAGTTCCACTCACCTGATTCTTTCCCTCGAAACCAGCGGTCCTCATCGGTCGATAATTGCTTCCATTGAGTATCTTGGCATTGTTGATATAAATTTCCTCCTGTCTATTGACATGCACTCGAGTGACCCACAGGGGAGGATTACCATCCAGCTCCGATGAAATCGAGTCTTGCAGGTCCCAAGTAGCTGTCGCCGTATTCGCTGCAACAAAAAAACAAAAGATTAATTTTTTCTCTCGACAATTTACCATTTTTAGATAAAAAAATATTGACGGTAGTTTTCACGTTATTTTGATGGTAATTTTTGTTGAAATTTTTCGCACCGGTGTAGTCATCCCTTTTCATTCACTCGAATACATTGAATTACCTGGGAATTGTTGGAGCGCGATGAGGAAAAAGAAGACATTATTATGACATTTACGGGGAAGTTGGTGATGGTGGGTACGATATCAGGCGTGAAAATGCCCGTTGGCTGGGTAAACTTTTGCCGGTCCAGATAAAAGTTACTTCGATTACGTTGGAGTGAGGTAGAACGTCCGCTACGGGGAATCACGAGCAAGTGAGCTAGCAATATACACTGGTGATGGTGATAGTGACAATGAGATTGCGGTGTCACACGTATAGATACGTAAAAAGGGCTGGTTTCTTGTTGGTTTCTCAGTGTCATCGAGCTGATACTCCAGCTTTCAGGTATTCCCGTTGCAATCGCCTGTGCAATCAGCAACAACGACTTGTACGTGTCGAGAGGCTCCAGAAGTTGATGATGGTTGTCCCAGATATTGAAGTTTTCATTGATCATTTGGTACTTGTATATTGTCGAGGCGTCACCCTTTTTTTTATAAAATTTCCATCTACAGAGATCACTACAATTATTTAATTTATGGGTAATGCAAATGTTCGAGGGAATTTTATGAGAGAAATTGAAAAAAACAGCTCGAAATACTGACTGATGGCGATTGGTCTTCCGATTGCTGGTGTCTTGTCGGCTTGGAATATTTCCCGGATGATTTGCATCACAAATTCCTGAATCAACGAACAAACAAATAGAAGGTACTAGTTCTCGGCGAGAGTGGGAATGAAGTCTCGTGGAGGATGAGATGAAGGAGGGAAATACCGGGGTTTCAGAGAGCAGATGTACTTGCTCGGTGGTGCGACAGAATTTCAAACTTGTTGGTAATTGATTTAAAGAGGTGTCTAAACAAGATCCAGAGGGTTAATGCTATGATGACGGAGGTCTGATTCATAAACCGGTTGATTGGCATTCATTCATTGAATAAATTTTAAACATTTAAGAGTAATTTTCAAAATAATTTCCCTCCCATGAAGATTATTAATGGGCATGAACCTCAGGCATTTCCTCATGGTTTTCTCGCACAATTAATACCTGATGGGTTGATTTTATTTGACGAGGAAGGAAATGTCTGCCGACGGAGTTGATAATTGAATGAAGAGGAAGTGTCCTCTAATTAATGGTGCAAGGCGGGTGGGATTTTGGGGAGGGCGTGAATTTAAAAAAAAAAGGAGAGGAACACATCGCGAGCTATTGGCAATTAAAGATGCTCCATTGTACCTCAACTCTGAGAGAATTTTGCCGTTCTTTGTCACTGGAGAAGCGCAAAAGGATGCTCGAGTGGCAGTGCGGTGCTTCAATTTTCACTCGAGTGAAAAAGGAACGTGGTGGGCACACCCGTGAAAAACGAAACTCGAGAAATAATCGGTATACCGAGTTTGTGAGACGGCTTTTGTGCACACTCCAGGGGGCTTTTACCCGATTTTCCGGCAACGGTGAAAAGTGAAGCGGATTTCCCACGTTCTTTGGCCTCACCTTCTGACGAGTCGTGTTGTCGTCATATTTACTGTTAAATTCAATGCCCCTTTTTTCACCCGAAAGAAATCTTTTTCAACATTTAATAATAATAGAAATTTTAATAATAAAGAAAAAAAAAGGGAAAATTATTATTTTATTTTTCATTATTCACCTAGATTAATAAGTTTGATAAATTCGAGGTGTCTTTTTCATGGAACAAGTTTGAGGAATTATTTTTATTTTTATTTGAGTTGCGATGATAAATTGAATGCATTGAATTTTTCATCTCCATCAATTAATACCCCTCGGAGTGAATTGGCAAAAAGTTTGAAACTACAAGGCAACAACTATCGAGTGGTGGCAGCAGTTGCGACGACAGCTGCAAACTCAGCTGTTAGGTTAAGTGTATGTGTGTGTCAGTGTCAGTTCAGTGTCAGTGTCAGTGGCAGTGGGGGATTCTCTTTCTCCTGCCAGTTGGAGACTTATGCTCATGCCGGTATATGTGATATGTTCTCACTTTTCATTGTGTTTCCTACCCGTTGAAATCAAACCACCACGAAATTTCCAAGGACTCAATTTTAAAGCGTCAAAAAAGTCCGGAAATCAGACAGATTGCGGGCATCAATTATTCCCTGAGCGTCGCAGAGGTCTTTTGCATAATGGATAACGTCTCTGTGTCGAAGGTAAAGTGATAAATATAACTTTACAACCTGTTGCGTGTGAAACATAACCTAAACTCGTGAGAGAAATTTCAAGAGATGAGAGTGATTTAGCATTCTGCACATTTTATTGTTTTTTTTAAATGTTCACGTCCCTTTCTTCACTCGTCAATAATTAATGCGTTCACATTAATTAATTTCCAATGGAAATTCACGTCTAATGCTTCTCACCACTCTGGATATAATTTCTATAATTGAAGTATCACAAATTAATTTTTTTATTCATTACACTTCGATTGGTGTTTGATATTAAATACATATTAATTTGTCAGAGCCGTATTACTGTGCTACAATTCAACGATAATTCATTTGATTTAGGGAGTATTTGCGTACAAAGGCAATTATAGAATTGGCCAAAAGAAACGAAAAATCAATGATGATGTGCCAATTGATGAGCCCTGGTACGAGGCGTACACAGATGCTTGGTCCATTATAAAAAATGCAGCAGAGGTATTTTTTTTTCCTTTACATTAATTTATCAATTTCCATATTCATTCTCCTCTAATTATGCATTGAACTATCGCAATAATTCAATAAGACAGAGCATCCAAAAGTTATATTAATAATGACTTGCATGAGATAGTAACAGGTCAAATGTCATTCGAATATCGTGAATATATTCATTCGGAATAATTATTTCTAGGAGATCAACGTCAATATGTTCAGGCAAATTCTCTCAGATTTCCAATCTTATGTATCTGATTTAAATCACACGAGAGAAGATAATTTTCTAGGAGAAATTGCAACCGCTATTTTATTAACAGGTGAATTGACAGATATTCATGAATTTATATTCAACCTATTCTTTTTTAATAATGCACTGAATTAATGTGAAGGTGTGAATCTGCCTGATCACGACGTTTTATTCAGCAAATTAGCGTCAAAGATATCCACGATAACAGAGCACATCGCAATAATTCCATCGAGAGACTCGGGAAATATGAAAAGCTTAACCGAGGAGACTGTCTTTCAGCTGATTAATAAATCCAGTGAGGTAATTGGATTTTCGAATAAACATATGGCCCAGCTCAAGAATTTGTTCAATTACTTGAATTTTCCATGAGAAATAATATTTTATTCAATTGATTCGCCGTTTTTAATGAGAGGAATTATTCTCATCGTACAAATATTTAATAATGAAAAATTTTTCTATAAAATGGAGGCGTTTCAGTACGAATAATGCATGCATAATTGCAGCATGTCTTCTCTGACATTTTCAATAATTAAACATTGAAACTGAATTGCACGAACGAAATTAAAAATCACTCAGCTGCAATAAAAATCCTAAAATTAAGCGAATGACGTGAAAATGATGGAATAATATTGAGAAACATTTTCATATCTGTAGAAGGAGCGTCCAGAGATACGAAGAAATCAATGCACATTTAGAGCTCTCGAGTGGTGGTACAAACAGAAACACAATGAAGACCCTCCACTAGTGGTTATCATACCGGACTTTGAAAGCTTCAATCCTATTGTACTGCGGGATTTTATCCTCGTGCTGAGGTAACCCACCGACACACCAATCCACAAACGAATAAAATCCCTCAAACGTCATCCACATCATATGTAAAATCGTGGCAATTTGAATTTTCCAGCTCGTACTCAAGGACCATAAAATTCATTCTCGTATTCGGGGTTGCTACAACTTTACATGCCGTCCACAGATCTCTCTCCTATGATGTTACGTCAAAGTTACGTGTAAAGGTAAATACAAATATCTTTTCAAATTCACTCATGACTGCATTAAAATCCGTGGATTCACACACACGTTTTGGTGATGAAGAGAGCGTCGGGGGCCATACCATAGTCACTTAGATAGCAAACAAAACGTTCTCTCACGCTTCTCGACGAACGTGGAAATGAAACGAGGGAACAATATGAATTGCTAATTTTCATGAGGGCCGGGTTTAAGGCTAAAAGCGTTGGGCATGGCTGTGTGGCAGATTAGCTTCTTAATTGGAATATTCAAATTGAAGAAAAATTCAAACACACGAGTTTCGAGTAGTTTATACGTTCTTTACTTCTCGTAATTCCGAAAATTATTTTAATGAAAAAAAATTGCTACTGTTTTTACATCCACAGCTGCAATTAAATCTTTTTGAGTAATCAACTGGCATGAGAAGAGGGTGCGTTTAGAGAAAAAAATTCAAACGACAAGATAATGTTAAATAATCTCTCTGAATCATGAATGATTCATTGGGAGAGCAAATGCTTTATTATTTTCATTGATCATTAGCGAAGGAATAAATTCATGCAGAACTCTGATTGCGAATAGAATCATCAATGAGCCGATGAATACACACTCATTACTGAATGTTCCATCGTGATTACAGATTAGTAATGTATTATTTCTGATGGCATGTGAATAATTATTTTTTCATAAAAACTTCTGCAAAAGCACCAAAAAAATTATCGCGAATAAAGAATTTTTGAGGGAGTAGTAATTTTTTTAATTAAACTGAACTACTCTTCAGGTTTTCCACACACAAACGCAGATTACGAGTTTATCGGATGTTCTTGAGGGTACTGTGTTATCCGGTAAAACATCGTTTATGTTGACGGGCAGAGCATTTCAATTGCTGACGGATATATTTCTATTTTACGATTTCTCGGTTCATGGATTTCTCCAAGGATACAAGGTAAATCCGAATGATTTGATTGACAAGAATAAAAAAGCTTCGGAGGATAATGTGATTTTGGATTATTTCAGTTATGCATGATTCAACATTTTTATGGCAACAACCTAACAGCACTGTGCTGCAATTCTCAAGACATTGATAAACGAATGGCGAGCCTCAACGAGGAAGACATAAAAGAATTGAGGAAACTCCCATCAATAGTCAAGTACATCGACAAGTTGAAAAAGGATAGAAACAGTGATATGAACGAGGAGGAGTTTAAAAACATCATTGGAAAACTTTTGAGGGAGTTTCATAATGCCATGAGTGGATTTTTTACCATCCTCAAGTGCCTTCATTCACTGACTCACTCACTTCCCGGTGCACCACTGGGAAAACAAGTATGTAACTCAAATTCTGAATTCACAAGGCAAAGGAATAATTTAACGTTGGCTTAACAGCCAGTGACAAAATTTTTCTCGTCTCGAGTATTTATCCTCATTAGCATTTAGTTGAGTTGTTTGTCTTTATTCATGCTTCTCTGGTTTTTATGCATTCATTTGGGCACTTTTAGCTTCGGGAAATTTATGCTAACGCCGTCACCTGCGACATTGTGGAGACACAGGAGTACAAAGAGTCCCTGCAACTCCTGGGGTTTCTCTCCAAGACTGAGCTGTTGGAGAAACTGAGGGAAATTTTGGAAATTGTGGGGAATGGCGAGGTGTTCGAGTTGAATGAGATTCGAAAGAAGCTTGAGAGACACTTGGAGATTATTGAGCAGGCCAGCCTTGAGGTGGAGGAATCTACGCAGACCGTCAGCATGAGTGACAAACTCAACAGACAGCAGTTCAAAGAGGTACTTGATAAAATTTCATATTGATCGTTATATTTATTCGTTGAATTCTCCCTCAGAAATTACTCAAGATGTCCCAGCAGCAATCCAGGTCACCCTACAAACAAGCTCAAATTGATCTGATGGAGTACCTAGACCACGATGTATTCGCCCCGTACTTGGTAAATCCGAATCGCCTGGCAACCAGTGAAATATTCTGTTTCAGTGATGCTAATGCAGCCAAGCATCATCTCAGAGGTTCTCTCAGAGCAGCTGTACACACAGGGCTGAACGATCCTCAGGTTTACCTGAATGTGAGTATATTTTTTGCTTTACCATTTTATTCTGGAGTTAATGCCCCATGGCATTTCACGAGCCCCTTGAATCATTACAAGTCATGGAAATTGGATTACGTAAATGCGCTCTCTAGAGCAGTTACTCGATGATGAAAAGCCTCTTTAAAGCAAAATCTCGATTAATTCGGTTGTGAATCGCGAATGCAGAGCACTAGTCGATTATAGCCACGAATAATTCTACGAGAAGTTGGTTATCATTTGGTTTGTGCTTGATGAATTGCAAATGACTCCTTTACCACTTAATTCTCAAAATTCACCTCTATGAAAATGTATACTACAATGGGCCTATCATTTTACCAGTGTGGTTGCTGTAAATTAGAGAACGAGGAGACGATTCAGCAGACTCTACCTGACACCAGTATTATTTACAAGCTGCATTTGGAGTCCAGGAAACTGATCAATATGTACGACTGGCTGCAGGTAATGCACAATCTCACTTCAGGGGATCATGAGCCATTTGTGCATCACGCACACGTCTAAAATTCATGCATGCAGGGGCGGAATGGGGCCTGTATCAATGAGATTTTAATCATTCGGGGATGATTTATCATTCCTGTCTGTGGTAGGGGGAAACACTTTCGTGCGGTTTTAACGGGGCATTTTTCAGTCTGCAAATGACGGGTTTGTTAATTTTACCCACTTTTTCCAAATGTCGGCACTATTAAATCGTGGTTTGTGGCGTTTAAACATTTTTTTTTATTTTTATTTTAACAGGCTTTCCTCACAATCGTCAGTCCCAAGGACGATGCCGAGGAGCAGAGGGAGATTGATCCAAAAATGCAGTATCCTTTCAAAAATGTTCTCTCTTTTGTGTCTGTTGTTTCAATTAATGACGAAAATTTTCCTCAATTATTTATTATTAGAGCGCGCTTCACTCGAGCAGTTGCAGAGCTTCAGTTTCTCGGATTCATCAAGTCATCGCGTCGAAAGACAGATCATGTCAAACGTCTCACATAATTATCCAACATTGTACTGTCTTGCGCCTTTTTCATGCATTTTTATTAAATAAAAAAATTTTGTATTTTTGCATAAAAACCATTTTTACCTTCCTTTCACGATGGAAGATATCCATCTAGCCATAAGGAAAGAATTTATATTTTTCACTGAAATTGAAAAATTCTAAATTTTTCAAAAAGTACCAGGGGAGCATAATAATAAAGGAGGTATTCATTGAAATTGAAAAATTCGAAATTTTCAAGAAAGTATCAGGGGAGCATGACGATCGAGGAGGTATTCATTGAAATTGAAAAATTCGAAATTTTCAAGAAAGTATCAGGGGAGCATGACGATCGAGGAGGTATTCGTGGAAATTGAAAAATTCGAAATTTTAAAGAAAGTATCAGGGCAGCATGAAGATCGAGGGGGTATTCATTGAAATTGAAAAATTCGAAAATTTCAAGAAAGTATCAGGGGAGCATGACGATCGAGGAGGTATTGGTGGAAATTGAAAAATTCGAAATTTTAAAGAAAGTATCAGGGAAGCATGAAGATCGAGGGGGTATTCGTTGAAACTGCAAAATTCGAAAATTTCAAAAAGTATCAGGGGAGCATGACGATCGAGGAGGTATTGGTGGAAATTGAAAAATTCGAAATTTTAAAGAAAGTATCAGGGGAGCATGAAGATCGAGCTGGTATTCGCCGAAATTTAAAAATTCGAAATTTTCAAAAAAGTATCAGGGGAGCATGACGATCGAGAAGGTATTCGTGG